>NC_063050.1:8893171-8944990 GCF_018812025.1 Megalobrama amblycephala | reverse complement strand
GACGCTGCGTGAAACGCATTGGGAACCTTCTGCGTGATATCGTCATTGAAGCACTCCTGTATCCAACCAATCGTGTAACGAGACATCAGAGACGGGTGACGTCACGGACCAGGAAACTATAAAGCATGCCCGGATGCAGAGAACACTAGCTTCTGCTATCTTCAGCAAGCGCTCCATGTTATCCCGTGTGTCTTATTTAGTGTTTGTCTGTCTACCCAATATTGTGGTTTCACTCTTTGTCTGAGGACAAGAGTTTTCAGCAACACTTGTGTGTATATTTGTGATCGCTGTTTGTGCGTCCTATTTAGTGTTTGTTTGTCTCCCCTCTTTGTCCGAGGACAAGAGTTTCACAACACTACATACATATACACACACTAGACACAATATATATATATATATATATATAAAATGGCGGATGAAGGCAAGCGATTCAGGAAGTGTGCTTTTCCCTGCACTCGCTATATTCCTGACGGGGATACACACGATTTGTGTGTCGTTTGCCTAGGGGTTGAGCACGCGCAGGCAGCTCTCGAGGGGGCTGTCTGCGTGCACTGTGAGAAGCTCACCCTGAGAGTGTTGAGATCTCGCCGGGCACTCTTTGATAATAAGGAGGGTGCCTCGGTTGGTGTTCCCCGCGGATCGGGTCCCGCTGCTGCCGAGGCAGAGCGAAGACTCCATTCGTGGGGTTCACAGATGGATCTGGCGGCGGGGGTTGAGACGGGCCCCGCCCTATCTCTCCCTTCAGCCGCCAGACCCAGTGTCTCTCCTGCCGTGGTGGAAGCACGCTCAGCGGTTTCTTCCCCGCGGGGAGAGACATCGGCACTTCATCTATCTTCATCTGAGGAGGTTGATGTGATGGGCGTCGAAGCAGGGGAAGAGGAACCGCCATCCTCTTCCCCCGCACATGAGGAGCTCTTGGAGGTAGTGACCAGAGCTGTAGCCAAATTGAATATCAGCTGGCCAGAAGCAGAGCGGGGAGACGTTAGACCAAAAAGCAAGCTTGATGAACGCTTTCTCCCCGCGCGGTCACTACCCCCACGTCGGTGCTTACCATTTTTTTCCAGATCTACACACTGAGGTGTCTAGATCTTGGAACAGACCCGTTCAACATCGGGTTTTCAGCCCCCAGACCTCGATCTACAGTAACATCGTGGGGCTGAAACAGCATGGTTATGCGGCGATGCCCCGGGTAGAAGAGACGCTCGCGGGCTATCTCTCGCCTGCATCGGCATCGTCCCTAAAAGCACCGACGCTGCCCACCAAGCCCCTTAAAACTACATCTAACTTGGTGGGCAAGGCTTATGCGGCGGCAGGTCAGGCAGCAGCGTGTCTCCATACTATGGCGCTGCTGCAGGCTTATCAGGCTGACCTGCTGGGGGAAACTGATACCAGCGGGGAGGCCACATTCGAGTGCATCCAGGAACTGCGCATGGCGACAGACCTGGCTCTCCGTGCCACTAAGGAGACGGCTAAAGAAGTGGGCCGTTCTATGGCAGCCCTGGTGGCCACGGAGAGGCACTTGTGGCTGAACCTCTCTGACATAAGGGACAGAGACAAAGCTGCCCTTATGGATGCGCCGCTGTCTCCTGTGGGCCTCTTCGGCGACGCAGTCACAACTGTCGTCGAGAGGTTCCAGGAGACCAAGAAACAATCTGCGGCGTTTCAGAGGTTCCTCCCCCGCCGGTCTAAAATCCCCGCCGAGACTGTTGAGCGGGAGCAGTCTCGGCCCGCAACGAGCTCCTCAGCGCACCACAGAGCGCAGCAAAAAATTAGTGTGGCCGCCCGTGCTCCCCCACGTAGATTCTGGGGACAGGGGCGGGCTTCACAGAAGCCTTCTCAGCCCAAGACAGACCTGCGGGCTGTTATTGTGGCGCGGAAGGCTTCTAAAAAGCGGTCCTGATATCTGTGGATCAGGACCCAGGAGGGCGGCCCCCGTCTGGAGGAAGCGTGGTGTTGAAACACCTGGCCCCCGCTTCCATCCAGCGCCCTCCGGGGACCACGCTATCTTTACCATCCAGTGTGCGTCGGGTCCCCACCAATCCTCTGAGGAGGGTTGGCCTGCACTTGATTCGGCTGACTTCTGCCGGCACGCCGTTTCAGAGCGCCGAGCCAAGTGCTCAAAAAACACCAGAGGCCAGTCTCGAGAGACTGGTTCCCTTAGTAGATTTTCTGGAAGAATGGAAAACTCTACCGAATATATCAAATTGGGTGCTGCTCATGATAGAAAAGGGGTACAGAATCCAGTTCGGGTCTCGCCCCCCAGGTTCAATGGGGTCCTTCCCACAGTGGTGACCCCCGAGCAGTCTCTGGTTATGGAACAGGAAGTTATGACACTTTTGCAAAAAGGAGCTATAGAAAGGGTTCCTCCTCCCAGCAAGCTGTCAGGCTTTTACAGCTGCTACTTCATAGTTCCAAAGAAGGATGGGGGACTTCGTCCTATCATAGATTTACGGGTGTTAAATCGGTCTGTACAAAAACTGAAATTCAAGATGCTTACACTCAAACAGATCATTCCCCAAATCAGGTCCGAGGACTGGTTTGTGACGATAGACTTGAAAGATGCATACTTTCATGTGTCCATCCATCCTTCTCATTGGAAGTTCCTCAGGTTTGCTTTCGGGGGCGAAGCTTACCAGTACAAGGTTCTTCCGTTTGGCCTATCATTATCACCCCGCACATTCACGAAGTGCGTGGATGCAGCCCTGGCTCCTTTGAGACTCCAGGGCATTCGCATACTGAATTACATCGACGATTGGTTGATTCTAGCTCGCTCAGAGCAACAAGCAGTTCAACATCGAGATGTTGTTCTGTCTCACATGAAAAGGCTTGGGCTGAGGCTCAATGCCAAGAAGAGTGTGCTGATACCGGCTCAGACCACCAATTATCTAGGTGTTATGTGGGAATCCACAACAATGCGGGCACGTCTGACTCCTGCCCGTGTGAGCTCTGTTCTGTCAGCCGTAAAAGGGGTGAAGTTAGGCCAGTATCTCACTGTGAAACAGTTTCAGAAACTGTTGGGTCTAATGGCAGCTGCGTCCAACATAATTCCTTTTGGCCTCCTGCATATGAGACCCCTACAGTGGTGGCTCAGGACCAGGGGGTTTTCCCCGAGGGGGAACCCTTTTCGAATGATCAAAGTCACACGGCGATGCCTTCATGCTCTAGCCGTGTGGAAAGACCCCTGGTTCCTGTCCCAGGGTCCCGCGTTGGGAGCCTCTGGTCGTCGCGCAATGCTTACGACAGACGCTTCCCTCACGGGCTGGGGAGCGATCATGAGCGGTCGCTCAGCTCAGGGTCTTTGGGAGGACCATCAACTCTCTTGGCATATAAATCGGCTGGAGATGATGGCGGTGTTTCTAGCACTAAAACACTTTCTCCCAGACCTGAGAGACCATCATGTGCTGGTCCGCACAGACAATATGTCAGTGGTCTCTTATATAAACCATCAGGGGGGTCTACGGTCTCGCCAACTAAATTACTTGGCCCGTCGGATCCTCCTGTGGTCTCAGGGGAAACTGCTTTCGTTGAAGGCAGCCTATATCCCCGGGAGTCAGAATGTGGGGGCAGACGCCCTGTCGAGGCAGGGGCCGAGGCCCGGGGAGTGGAGACTCCATCCAGAAGTGGTGGATCTCATTTGGAAAAACTTTGGTCAGGCACAAGTAGACCTGTTTGCTTCGGGAGAGTCAACCCAGTGTCCGCTCTGGTACTCCCTCACGCATCCAGCACCCCTGGGTCATGTACGCATTTCCCCCGTTCGCTCTGCTCCCACGAGTCCTGGAGAAAGTACGCCAGGAAGGGGTCAGCCTGATACTGGTGGCCCCATACTGGCCGACCCGAATATGGTTCTCGGACTTGGTGTCCATGATAGACGGCGCTCCGATGGAGCTCCCCTTGAGACGGGATCTTCTATCTCAGGCGGGCGGCGCGATAATACATCCCCACCCAGAACTATGGAAACTATGGGCCTGGCCTCTGAGGGGGACAGGTTCATAGAGGCTGGTCTCTCATCTGAGGTTGTTGAGACCATACTTAGCTCCAGGGCTCCCTCCACGAGGAAGCTTTACTCTTATAAGTGGAATTTATTCTCTACCTGGTGTAGACAACATGAAACGGACCCTGTCCGTGCTCCTATTAGCTTTGTGCTATCTTTTCTCCAAGAAAAATTCTCGGAGGGCTTATCCTATTCAACCTTGAAGGTTTATGTTGCGGCTATATCAGCCTATCATGTTGGGGGGGATTCCTCGGTCGGTCGAGACCCCCTCGTGTCACGCTTCCTCCGTGGTACACTGAGGCTGAGGCCTCCAGTGCGCACAAGGACCCCGGTCTGGGACTTATCAGTGGTTCTACGTGGGTTAGCTGAGGCTCCCTTTGAACCACTGGAGGAGGTGTCTTTAAAGTTCCTGACTCTAAAGACGATATTTTTACTTGCTATTACGTCTCTGAAAAGAATTGGAGATCTTCAGGCCCTTTCAGTGGCCCCCTCATATCTGGAGTTCGCTCCTGGAATGGTGAGAGCATTTCTTCATGCTAGACTCGGCTATGTGCCTAAGGTCCCCACCAATGTCCCGGGTCCTATTGTGCTTCAAGCTTTTCATCCTCCTCCATTTATGTCTTCGGATCAGGAAAAACTGAATCTGCTCTGCCCAGTAAGGGCTTTGGATGCATACGTCCACAGAGCTGCCCTGTGGCGTAAAACAGAGCAACTGTTTGTCTGTTACGGTTCTCCTAATAAAGGTGGACCGGCGTCCAAGCAGAGGATGAGCAAGTGGGTGGTTGAGGCCATCTCACTTGCATATAAAGCGGTCGGACAGTCCTCTCCTTTTAACGTCCGCGCTCATTCCACAAGGGGTATGGCGGCATCGAAAGCTTTGATGTCTGGCGTCTCTATGAGTGACGTTTGTGATGCAGCTGGATGGTCAAGCCAGCATACATTTATCAGATATTATAACCTTGATGTGGGCCCCACTCCAGGGTCCTCCGTACTTTCGAGCTAACATGAACAAGCATTTGAAGTACGGCACAGTTGGGATTGCGTTCCCAATGCGTTTCACGCAGCGTCGATAGTTCCCACGAAAGGGAACGTCTCGGGTTACGGATGTAACCCTGGTTCCCTGAGTAAGGGAACGAGACGCTGCGTCTCTTGCCGTACCCCTGCATGCTTGCGAGTGCTTGCTTCAGATTTTCCACAGAAGCTAGTGTTCTCTGCATCCGGGCATGCTTTATAGTTTCCTGGTCCGTGACGTCACCCGTCTCTGACGTCTCGTTACACGATTGGTTGGATACAGGAGTGCTTCAATGACGATATCATGCAGAAGGTTCCCAATGCGTTTCACGCAGCGTCTCGTTCCCTTACTCAGGGAACCAGGGTTACATCCGTAACCCGAGACGTTTCCTACGCCCCATGAGGCCTTGCGTCAAACGTGGGAGCGTCTTCCGGTTCGAAGTAAACAAGTTGGACGTGACACTCATTCATTCAACATTTGACAGTCATTCAAGATTTAACGATCCAAACTTGCGAACGTTTGTTTTTTACTTAAAGATTTAAGATTCCAGCATAAATATTTGAACAATGTTTTACAATAAAAAATGTTACATTAATATTAATTTATGTCAGGAGTACAGATCAATCATGCTAAATCTAACAGACCTATTCAGTTGCGCCTGCTTCCATTTATTTACGATCACGAGAATGCACAAAACAACTCCATTAAGGCTTTTAAATCCAAAGGCTACACATTTAGAAATATATTGATAACATACCCTATGTTTACGTCACTTTTCTGAGCATTTCTATTTATTTTCCTCTAAATTATGCGATGATTGCAATCCGAGGATGTTTGCGCGATCTCTTGTCTATCTATCCTGATCCTTTCAGCCAGAGCAACAGAGGGAGCTCATGAGAAGGCAACAGGAGTTATGAGTTATACGAGTTAACCGGAGTGTGTGAATCTGTGAAAGATAGGCATTTGTCAGGAATCAACAGGCACAGGGAAGAGACAGATAAAACATTAAACTAAATAAATACACGACTATAATCATATAAGAATTGTCTTCGTCCCTCAAGCAGTCTCTGATATTTTCCATAAACGTGTGTATTTATCGCAGTGGTTAACATCAGTAGCCTTTAGCATCGCATACAGTGGAAACGCGACTGGCTCTGGCACACACGACACGTTAGGAGTAAAATATCACATCATATGGCTTTGGTGCATCAGTGACAGGTGAAGTACAGACAGCGGGTTGTTCATGTATTGCAGGGTCAGGATGCTCTAGTCATGCAGCAGCACTTTTGTGGAAGGTCAGTAAAGTAAAGGGCAATTAAGGGCACGAAAACTGTTTATTGTATTGTGATATTATTAAATAATAAATGTACTAAACTGAAATGTTGTCCCTGAGCGCCGTAACGACATTGGTAGGCTACTTCCGCCGCCTCACCGGAAGTTGTACCCACGTTCTCTTTTACAGTAGCGGCCCGCGGAAACAGGTGGATACGGCACATTTGCTTCAGTTGTTTCAGTGTTTCACGAAGTCTCGCTCTGCCCAGTACTATAGGTAGAGGATCCAAACGCAGGATTTATTCAGAGGGTAATCCACAATCATAATCCAAAATCCATGCAATGGGTCAAAACACATGCAGACAGTCCAAACAAACAAACAAACAAAAAACAAGGCAGGGTACACAGGCAAAGAGTAATCCAGAACATGAGGCAGAAACAAGCAGTGCCCACTGGTGGCAATTATGGGCACTCTCATTGGTAACTGTGACAATATTGTCATGGGAAGACTGCATACGAAGTCTGGTTCATAATAAACAAGGTTTAATATAATACGCAGGTAGAAGTGTAACAGCGTGTAACACACATGCATAGCATACACGAACAATAACCGACCGGGACTGAACTGAACAGGGAGAATATATACACAAGAGTAAATGATGGAACTAAAACAGCTAGGCAAGGATTAACATAATCAAACACCATGGCAACTGATAAGAACATGACAGACAGAACACACGTGACAAATATGAAAAGTGGCAATTCCTTATGTATTATTTAAATATACACATTTAATTAATGAAATACAGTGGCAAGAAAAAGTATGTGAAACACTTGTAGAATCTGTGAAAATGTGAATAATTTTAATAAAATAAGAGGGATCATACAAAATGCATGTTATTTTTTATTTAGTACTGTCCTGAGTAATATATTTTATATAAAAGATGTTTACATTTAGTTCACAAGACAAAACAATAGCTGAATTTATTAAAATAACCCCATTCATAAGTATGTGAACCATTGATTCTTAATACTGTGTGTGGTTACCTGATGATCTACGACTGTTTTTGTGTTTTGTGATGGCTGTTCTTGAGTCCCTTGTTTGTTCTGAGCAGTTAAACTGAGCTCTGTTCTTCAGAAAAATCCTCCAGCTCCTGCAGATTCATCAGTTTTCAAGCATTTTTGCATATTTGAACCCTTTCCAGCAGTGACTGAATGATTTTGAGATCCATCTTTTCACACGGAGGACAACTGAGAGACTCAAACACAACTATTAAACAAGGTTCAAACATTCACTGATGCTCCAGAAGGAAACACGATGCATTAAGATTTGGGGGGTGAAAACTTTTAAACAGGATGAAGATGTCACAATTTTTCTTATTTTGTTTAAATACTGTTGTTTTTAATTTAGTACTGCCCTTCGGAACCAACAGAAGATACTTGCATGTTTCCCGGAAGAAAAATTAAGTACAATTTACCTTGATATTTGAATTCAAAAGTTTTCACCCCCGACTCTTAATGCATCGTGTTTCCTCGAGTTGCATCAGTGAATGTTTGAACCTTTTTTAATAGTTGTGTTTGAATCCCTCAGTTGTCCTCAGTGTGAAAAGATGGATCTCAAAATCATACAGTCACTGCTGGAAAGGGTTCAAATATGCAAAAATGCTTGAAAACTGAAGAATCTGCAGGACCTGGAGGATTTTTCTGAAGAACAGAGCTCAGTTTAACTGCTCAGGACAAACAAGAGACTCATGAACAGCCATCACAAAACACAAAAACAGTCGTGAATCATCAGGTAACCACACACAGTACTGAGAACCAATGGTTCACATACTTATGAACGGAGATATTTTAATAAATTCAGCTTTTGGTTTTTTTTGTCTTGTGAACTAAATGCAAACATATTTTAAATAAAATATCTTACTCAGGACAGTACTAAATAAAAAAAAAACATGCATTTTGTATGATCCCTCTTATTTTATTAAAATTATTCACATTTTCACACATTCTTCAAGTGGTTCACATACGTATATTTTTCAGTATTTAGACCATACAATATATTGATCATAAGTATATAGAAATATTTTTCTGTTCCTTAAGGGAAGAATAGTGACACACATCGTATCATTAGAATTAAAACTAAATTAAAAAATAAGCCACTGTTCATTTGTTGTAGGTGTTGATATGGTGATGTCAGTCAGAATGGCTCCTCCTCTTCCTCTGATCTTTCTGCTCATGATTCACGGTGAGTCAGTGCAACACTTCAAAAACACTCAAGAGAAACTGGATTGCATTTTTATGCATATGCTGCATAAAAGGATGGATTCTGTGTTTCAGGAGTTTCTAGTGCTGGTTGGGGTGTGAGTTACAGTCCTTCACACATCTGTGCACTAAAGGACTCATCAGTGATAATGAACTGCACTTATACATACCCTACTGGATATAAGATCGAGAAAGTGTTCTGGACAAAAACACTGGAAAAAGTTAATGGAGAGCATCCAGATCTGTCTAATGACACTGAATACAGTCAGAGGCTTGAGTATCTGGGAGATAAACAGCAGAACTGCACCATCAGACTGAGTCATGTGACACTGAACGATTCACGCATGTACTATTTCAGATTCATCACTGATAAAGACAAATGGCTTGGTAAACCAGGAGTGACTCTTAATGTTACTCTTTCTGTCACAGGTGACTTTCATGAGGTTTCTCTCTTCTTCTGTGCATTATGTTGAATAATAATCAGTGTATGACAGCAGCACTAGATATAATGTTGTGTTCAGATCTTCAGGTGGAGTCTCCTGAGAGAGTGACAGAGGGAGATTCAGTCCGTCTGACATGTAAAAGCAGCTGCACTCTGACTGACAGAGCAACATTCATCTGGTACAGAAACTCACAGCCATTAACTGAGAGAAGAGACAGAAACAATGAACTCCTGCTGCAGTCAGTCAGAAGAGAGGATGCAGGCAGATATAGCTGTGCTGTACACGGACACAATCACATCTCTCCTGCTGTTCAGATCAATGTCATGTGTGAGTACAGATTCATTTGTTCTTTTAAAACAAATAATAATAATGAGATGATTTTTTTATTTTTATTTTTTTTTTTACTTTTAGATGCACCAAAGAGTGTCTCAGTGTCCATCAGTCCATCTGGTGAAATAGTGTCAGGAGATTCAGTGACTCTGAACTGCAGCAGTGATTCAAACCCTCCTGCTCTGAACTTCAGCTGGTTTAAAGGAGGAATGTTTGTAGGATCTGGAAGAATCTTCAACATCTCAAAGATCAGCTCTGATGACAGTGGAGAATACAAGTGCAGATCCAAAAATCAACATGGAGAGAAATACTCTGATGCTGTGACTTTAAACATCATGTGTGAGTTAATAATGCTTCAACAAACAAACTGGTGGATTAACAATCCCACAATATGAATATAGTTTCTTTTGTCTGTTTTAGATCCTCCCAGGAATGTCTCGGTGTTGATAAACAGATCTGGTGAAATAGTGTCAGGAGATTCAGTGACTCTGATCTGCAGCAGTGATTCAAACCCTCCTGCAGAAATCAGCTGGTTTAAAGGAGGAATGTTTGTAGGATCTGGAAGAATCTTCAACATCTCAAAGATCAGCTCTGATGACAGTGGAGAATATCAGTGCAATTCCAGAAATCAACATGGAGAGAAATACTCCGCTGTGAATTTAACCATAATGTGTGAGTTAAAGTTGGTTTAGTAACTGTGACATGAAATCCAATAAACATTTTCTTTTATGTCAGATTTATTGTGATAAACTTAATGATATCTGTTTTCTGTTTCAGACCCTCCAAAGAGCGTCTTGGTGTCCATCAGTCCATCTGGTGAAATAGTGTCAGGAGATTCAGTGACTCTGAACTGCAGCAGTGATTCAAACCCTCCTGCAGAAATCAGCTGGTTTAAAGGAGGAACGTTTGTAGGATCTGGAAGAATCTACAGCATCTCAAAGATCAGCTCTGATGACAATGGAGAATACAAGTGCAGATCCATCAATGAACATGGAGAGAAATACTCTGATGCTGTGACTTTAAACGTCATGTGTGAGTTAAAGTTGGTTTAGTAACTGTGACATGAAATCCCATAAACAAATTTTGTGATGTCAGATTTATTGTGATAAACTTAATGATAACGATGGCGATGAATGATGGCGCCGTGCATGGCAGCCACAGTGCTTAGCTCTCCAGTGTTTGTGCTGTTTTTGTTTTTCCTGTTTTTTGTTTTTCAAATACGATCAGTTTTACCAGGGATGAACTGCTGAACATTCCGCAGTACACACCATAGACGTTTTGTTGAATGTTGTCGGTGGAGCGGCAGCACTGTTCAGACTCTTCAGGGCACGCAGACGGGGAAAGCGTGCCGGCGCCCTCGTGAAGCTCAGACAGCGTGCAGTAAGAATGCCGCTGCCTAGCATCCATCTGGCGAATCTCCGCTCTCTACTCAACAAAACGGACGAAGAGATTAGAGTGGCAAAGAGGAATTATTCCAATAAGCTTCGGAATCAGTTCTCTTCTAATGACACGGCTTCAGTGTGGAAAGGTCTGAAAGTCATCACCAACTACAAGACACCATCCCCAAGCACTGTGGTGAATCAACAACTGGCAGACGATCTGAACGACTTTTATTGCAGGTTTGAAAAAAAACACCATTAACACCCCCAACAACCCCCCTCTCCCCCACACCTGCAATTCAGTTCAGTGAAGATGACGTGCGCCAGGTCTTCAGAAAGAACAAGAGAAAAAAGGCACCAGGCCCAGACAGCGTTTCACCAGCTTGTCTGAAAACCTGCACTGACCAGCTGGCCCCCATCTTCACACAGATCTTCAACAGATCACTGGAGCTGTGCGAAGTCCCCTCCTGCTTCAAACGCTCCACCATCATCCCCGTCCCAAATAAACTCAAAATTACTGGACTTACCCAGACAGCAACACAGTGTGGCCCAGATCCGGCCCACATCTGGTACATGTAGAATACACGCGGACCAGATATGGGCCGGATCTGGGCCGCCACTATGTTGCTGCCAGGGTAATGACTACAGACCTGTGGCTCTAATGTCTATGGCCATGAAATCATTTGAAAGACTGGTTTTTGGCTTATCTGAAGGACATCACTGGACCCCCTGCAGTTTGCTTACCGAGCAAACAGATCTGTGAATGATGCAGTCAGTATGGGTCTGCATTATGTTCTGCAGCATCTGGACAGACCAGGGCCTTATGTGAGGATCTTGTTTGTGGACTTCAGCTCTGCTTTTAACACCATCATCCCATCACTCCTCCAGCCCAAATTAACTCTCCGTGCCCATCTCTGTCTGTCTGTGGATCACCAGCTTTCTGACAGACAGGCAGCAGCTAGTGAGACTAGGAAAAATTCTCATCCAGCACCCGCACCATCAGCACCGCTGCCCCTCAGGGCTGTGTCCTCTCCCCACTGCTCTTCTCCCTCTACACCAATGACTGCATCTCTAAAGACCCCTCTGTCAAGCTCCTGAAGTTCGCAGATGACGCCACACTGATCGGCCTCATCCAGGACGGTGACGAGTATGCTTACAGACTGGAGGTTGAACAGCTGGCTGTCTGGTGCAGTCTTAACAACCTGGAGCTCAACACGCTCAAGACAGTGGAGATGATCGTGGACTTCAGGAGAAACCCCCTTGCTCTCCCCCCACTCACCATCATGAACAGCGCTGTGACTGCAGTGGAGTCATTCAGGTTCCTGGGCACCACCATCTCACAGGACCTGAAGTGGGACAACCACATTGAGTCCATTGTGAAAAAGGCCCAGCAGAGACTGTACTTCCTTCGCCAGCTGAGGAAGTTCAATCTGCCACAGGAGCTGCTGAAACAGTTTTACTCTGCCATCACTGAATCCGTCCTTTGCACTTCTATATCTGTCTGGTTCAGCTCAGCTACCAATTCTGACCTCAGAAGACTATGTCGGATAGTCTGGTCTGCTGAGCGAATCATTGGTACAACCCTTCCCACTCTCCAAGAACTGTCCTTATCCAGAGTGAGAAAAAGGGCAAAGAAAATCACTCTGGACCCCTCACATCCAACACACTCCCTCTTTGAACTGTTGCCTTCTGGTCGACGCTAAAGAGCTCTGAGCACCAGAACGACCAGACACAGGAACAGTTTCTTCCCTCAAGCAATCCATCTCATGAACACTTGACAAACACGGAACACACAACACTATTATACATTTACTTAATAACACATACTTATTTATATTTCAAATTTGCACACATCATAACTGTACATACAAATTGTTTATATTATATATTGTTTTTTGCACTTTGTCTATCTTATATATGTGTATATTATTATATTCTTTATATTATCTGTCTTGTCTTGTCACTGTTACTCTGTTGCACTGTGGAGCTTCTGTCACTAAAACAAATCCCTAGTATGTGTAAACATACCTGGCAATAAAGCTCTTTCTGATTCTGATATCTGTTTTCTGTTTCAGACCCTCCAAAGAGTGTCTCAGTGTCCATCAGTCCATCTGGTGAAATAGTGTCAGGAGATTCAGTGACTCTGAACTGCAGCAGTGATTCAAACCCTCCTGCTCTGAACTTCAGCTGGTTTAAGGAGAATGAAAGCTCAGCTGTTGGATCTGGACAGAGTTTCCGTGCACTACAGAGTGGACGCTTCTACTGTCAGGCTCACAATCAACATGGATCTCAGAGATCAGACGCTGTAACTGTGACTGTTAAAGGTAGAGCAGCTCATACACTTACATTACTCTTTCTAAAGTGAAGAAAATGAATCTGTTCAGATGTTTTACTCTTTTGTAGGACATCTTGTGATATTATACATATCCATTGGAGTGGTTTGTGGAGCTGCAGTGATCATCATGATGCTGGTTTGGTAAGATATGTGTCTGTGGATTTCATCACATTAAAAATGGTGTCACGTCAGAAATGTTATTGGTTCAAAATCATAATTTGTAAACATCACATAAGTTCAGATTGGTTGTAATTGTGTCAAATCATTGTTTTTAAAGGGGAATCAAGTGGATGAAAAATAGAAATGACACACAGGAGTCTCAGGTGAGAACAATTGATTTGGTTATTAGTAGTTTACTGATCAGGTAAATTAATTTTTAACTAAAAGTGAAACTTTAAATGTAATTGTGACTTTATATAGTGAGTTGTTGATATATATATATATATATATATATATATATATATATATATGTTCTCTGTATTCTGTTTTTTTTTTTCTTTTAATGGCACAGATGGTTCATTCCAGACCTCATCATGACGATGTTGAATTGAGTGAATCTGTGTTTGAGAATCCAACGGTAAATGTTTTAACTTAGAATTTCTTACAGTTTTACCCAAAAAGGATTAAACGCTCCTCAATGTCAGTGTGAAAATATCAAATGTCTTTTGATTAAGTATATGGAAATTTAAATAACACACTCCTGTTTTTAATTTGTCTCTTCATTCATAAAGGCTGATCAACTTGATGTAAACCTGAACTGAACTCGTCTGTGTATGAAAATCTTCCAGTAAGTAAGAAAACCTACAAGACAGAGAAAAACCCAAACTATTATTCTTTCATCATGACTGATGTTCTTGATGCTTTTATTTAAATATAATTATCAATGTTCTTTCTTTCTTTCTTTCTTTCTTTCTTTCTTTCTTTTTTCTTTATTAGCATAACAACAAGAGGCTGTAATGTTTTGAACACAGCAAATAAATTACAGCCTTTATGCATCTCTTTGTGGGCGGAGCCCTGAATGATTGACAGGAGAGCCGTGATGACACGTGACTGAAGTAATTTGGTATCATTTTATAGATGGATGGGCAAAAATGGTAAATGGTTAATGAATTGATGTAAAAGTGTGTGATCACCGAAGTGTGTTTTTCTTTATGCTTTGTATCACGTATAAAGCTTACTTCATTTAGATTATTAATGTTTTTAACCTTAAATATTGTTTCAAATAAAATGCAGAAAAAAAATGTTAGGAAGAATATGTTTTGCTTCGTTTGTCCTTGATCTCTTATCCTGTTTTTTTTAAGTCCTTCTTTTGCTGTTTTTAATTTGTTGTAGTCACGCACACCTTTAAGGAGTATCTTGTCATTTCCTATAAGAGCCACACTGTTCTTTTCAAGCCTATAAGCAGTTATTGATGCCTTAATGCTTCTTT
The DNA here is from genome assembly GCF_018812025.1 of Megalobrama amblycephala. Lineage (NCBI taxonomy): Eukaryota > Metazoa > Chordata > Actinopteri > Cypriniformes > Xenocyprididae > Megalobrama > Megalobrama amblycephala. Next base: position 8,930,537 of record NC_063050.1, on the reverse strand, counting down.
GATATGGATGATGAGACCATACATGAATTTAGCTTTCCTTTGTTTTCAGTTGACCTAATGCCCTGCTATATATGAGTTACAGCGAGCTCAATAAACTTTGACTTTGAGTGAACAGCACTTCTCGTGTTTGTGTCATTCTTGGTCCCCGGTACCGGTGCTCTAACTCTGCTCTGCATTATATTGATTTGGTATTAGAGGTCCATAATGTTTATTCAACAATCATGCTCTCGTTGTACAATCCACACTTTTCTGTCATTCAGTACATCAGAATAACCAACGTGATCTCATGAGAATATGTATTTTTACGGAAAGTGTGGTTCTACCACATGTACATTTACTTGCGTTTTCATACACACAAAAACATACAATATTGACACATTTATAGCACTAAAACTTAAAAATAATTATGTATGAACAGCAATAAAACGTACTTAATTTACATATCCAAGTGTGAATGTGTATGCATTCCCATTAATATTAAAATCATGGCATTAATGTTTTAATTCTGTTGTATTCAATTGTCATATCAATACATGTTTTTAGTCAAATTTATTGAATGCAGTTTACTCATCTACTTAATATGAAATAACATTTCTGTTTGTGACTTGTGCTGCAAACTCATTTCGGAGGATTACATAATGTTAAACAAGACTACACTTTGAAACACTTTGAAATTTCTGTAATTGTTTAACCATTTTGTAATATTTAGTTTATTTGTTGTGTGACACAGAAGGCGTTCTCTCCAATGCAGCAACTGACAATACAACCATAAGATACACCAAAACACAACATAAACTCACAAATCACATCAATTTTATTTGTTCGCTATTCTCCAAATCTTTACAATCCATATGATTGTAAGGAACAGATCCAAATTTAGCCCTTTATCCAGCGATCTTCATCTTCATTCTCAGCAGCGACCGTCACAGTCAAAGATCATGGTCGTTATGATTTAAATTTGAAAGTTTGTTTGTTATTCTTTTATTTATAACAGTACATAGTTTTAAGAAATTGTTATGGGTAGGTTTAGGGGTATGTGTAGGATTAGCAGCTCAAAATATCGTTTTAATGTTATATTTTTACTAAAATTGTCATTTTCCTCCTCATTTCTGTCCATTATGTTTTATTCTTTTAACATTCTGTATGAAATGGGTATGTTTATGTTCGGCAGGGGGTTTATGGATCTTAAATTTATCTGCAAAACGATAAAACTATGCATATATCTTTATGACATGAAAGATTCGTAAATATTATACGTTTTTTCGCTGTAAAAAAAGTTAGTATTTTTATATTTTAGTGCTATAAATACATCAATATTGTACATTCCAGCACCTTTCTAAACGTAGGCTTCAAAAATGTATGTTTTTTGACTTTGAAAGCTACATATTTATACCTACGTATTAACAATGAGACCAGGCTAGAATAGCAGCATAAGAGATTAAAGAGCATTGCATTTAGAGATTGATAGAGAAAAACAAACGATCTAGTCAGATTATTAATATGATTATAAATACTTCACAATATTACACTAGCAATCTTAGTGTTGTTTGGAACAACAACTTTTCAATAAAAAAAAGTCCTTAACAGCAACTTACGTTTCAACATGAAGTTAGTTTGTATTCCTTATTTGACAACAAAAACAATTCCAACTGAAGTTACTTCATAAGTGACCTACTGAAACAGGCTGAAAGCCAGACTGGGATAATAGGTGGAGCAGAGCAACAGACATTCCCTTCCCATGTAACTACTGGTCGCTCGAGCGACTCAAGGGCTGCAGAGAGCTCTGGAATGGATTCATGGGCTGGAGCGGGCTCTGGAATGGAGTCATGGGCTGGAGAGGGCTCTGGAATGGATTCATGGGCTGGAGAGGGCTCTGGAATGGATTCATGGGCTGGAGCGGGCTCTGGAATGGATTCAAGGGCTGGAGCGGGCTCTGGAATGGATTCATGGGCTGGAGCGGGCTCTGGAATGGATTCATGGGCTGGAGCGGGCTCTGGAATGGATTCATGGGCTGGAGCGGGCTCTGGAATGGATTCATGGGCTGGAGCGGGCTCTGGAATGGATTCAAGGGCTGGAGCGGGCTCTGGAATGGATTCATGGGCTGGAGCGGGCTCTGGAATGGATTCATGGGCTGGAGCGGGCTCTGGAATGGATTCAAGGGCTGGAGCGGGCTCTGGAATGGATTCATGGGCTGGAGCGGGCTCTGGAATGGATTCATGGGCTGGAGAGGGCTCTGGAATGGATTCAAGGGCTGGAGCGGGCTCTGGAATGGATTCATGGATTCATCTTGGGACAAGACTTTGAGATGGAGGATACTGAGGAAGCGACTTCCACAGTAAAAACAGAGCCACTCAGTTGCAATGCCAGATCTATATTTGTCCAACTGAGATCATGAAATAGCATGAGGGAACTGAGTGGATCAGACACCCCCCCCCCCCCCTCAAAAAAATATCATAAGACACACCTCGTCAAATGCACACACACACTTTAATAACAAAAGACAAAAAATAAAGACACTCTAAACCTGGAAACTGGCAAATAGTCCACAAAAAGAAATAGAAACATAATCCAAAGACCACAAAGGAAGGAACAAGACATCCATGAGAAATAAATACAATAAATACAACTCATGACCCACAACTAAAACACAAGACCTTAAATAGGCAAACTAAAACCAGTAAATGATCAACAGTTGGGAGAAAATAAACCATAATGAGTCCAGGCACAGGATTGTGGGGAATGTAGTTCATAATGGGAAGAACAAAGTCATAAGGAGTGCCCTCTGGAGGAACTCATGGGCACTCCAGCTGGTGAACGTGACACTTATCAACACACAAAAGAGGAAGTGAGACTAAGGGTTTTAGTAAGTACGATCTTATACAGTCAAATTCATTAAATTAATTTAAAAAGGATCAAGGCTGCATTTGTTCACTCAACAGAAACTGTGAAGAAATAAAAGTTTAACTGCATGTGAAAATCACAAACATCTTAAAGAAACGCTTTGAAAATGTTTGAAAAACTTTGCATGTTCTTGTCTCTGTTCACTTCCTCTTTCTTTCTTCGTTTGGCTAATTCTCGCGCTCTGAAGGATGCTGCTTTATTTGTTTTGTCCATTTTATGATGATCTATTTTCTTATCATACAAAAGTTTTTTTTTTAATAGTTTTAATTAAAGCTGGTTTTAAAGCAGCAAGTGAGGGTAAAATGTACTTGAAAAGAGGAAGATAAAGAGTTTGTCATCAAGAGAAATCATCCTGTTCTCACTGTATTGTTTCATCACTGAAAAACGGTACGATTTCTTTTAATTTGTTCACTGTACTTATTAAATTGCATTTTCATAGAGAAAAAAAAAGCTGTTGTTTATTTAAATATGACCTATATTTTATATGGGAAATAATAAATTATGGGTGAATCGCTCCAAAAATGTTCAAGTCATGTTTTACCTGAGAATCAAATGAAAAAAAGTATACAATATATTTGCATAAAACCATTGAGATTTTACTGTCATGAAAATAACCTTGATGAATTTCATGAGATTCACCTTCACAGAAGCTAAAATAAGTGTCTGTATATTGATTGTGATGTCAGTCAGAATGGCTCCTCCTCTTCCTCTGATCTTTCTGCTCATGATTTTGGGTAAGTCAGACCTATTTCTGCTTTTCAACATCCTCCAGCACTGCAGACTCATCAGTGATAATGAGCTGCACTTATACATACCCTACTGGACATCAGATCATGAAAGTGTTCTGGACCAAAGGCTCATTACAAGAGGGAAAAGAGCCTCCAGATCTGTCTGAGGACACTGAATACAGTCAGAGGCTTCAGTATCTGGGAGATAAACAGCAGAACTGCACCATCAGACTGAGTCATGTGACACTGAAGGATTCACACATGTACTGTTTCAGTAACTAGTTTTGTTTTCCTCTTTCTCCTGGTTCTCATGTTTTCTTCTATCTCTCTTCCATTAAGGCTGTTGATCCATGCACTTACGCTCCTAAAATGAACATCCCTCTGTATGAGAATGTTACAGTTTATGAGAATGTTACTGTAAGTGTCCAGCTCTTCTCATTGAGAGTCAATAGAGATTAATCTTGTGCTATTAAATGTCCCACTCTGTCTTTCTTCTCTCGACATCACTGCAGACTATGATATGTGCCTTTAAACATTTCAAAATGGTTATCTTTGTAAATCTTTGTAAATGGATCTCATTTTTGTCTCAGACTAACAGGAATATGCTGTAGTGACGATGGCATTTTACAGTCTTTATGTGACTGTGTGGGTGGAGCCTGGATGATTGACAGGAGTGTCTGATGAAGATTTACTGGAGTATTTTGAGAAGATTGAGGAAAATCAAATTTAAGTCAAAAACTTGGCCAGCAAACAACATTGTCATGAAAATATATTGTTGCTTGACTTGTTTGATTATAAAGGCTTACAGTTAATGCTAATAGTTTATCAATTAGATTGTTGTTGTTTGTGTCACTGTAAACATCTTTATGATCAGTGTAGGAATACAAATCTTCTAGTAAATACACTATTAACATTGAACATTTTAAATTAATCTTTCATTCAATAAATTAGTGTTCTCAATGCTAGTAGTCTTAGTTGACTCATCCATGGATCATTTCAATGCTCACTTTTCACAGTTGTTTCTGATGCTTAAATAGTGTTAAAACAACATTTATTTCAGGTTTTTCCAGCCAATGCACATGTGCAGCCCTGAACGCACATCTGAGAACTGTTTCTATGGAAATCAGTGATGATTGCCAAATTGTAACTTTTATTTAGAAGGCGGGGCTTCCATTACTAGAGCCGCCATATTGTGCATGTGATAAAAGGCCTCAAGCTTTACTCTGACAGGACTGATTTCCTCTTCCTCATGGGTGTGACGTCCCTCAGTGTTGCTTATGAAGGTCACATGATCACACTGTGATGCTGCTGTCAAAAGTTCATGCGTTTGGTTTTCACACTTACTGTGCTAAAGAGGAAACTGTGTTTGTGACCCTGTTTAAAAACATATGATGCATTCAAGAACAAAGCCACTGGCAGAATAAAAAGCTTAGAAGCTCTCATAAAAACTTTCAGACATTTAGATGAATCAATTCTGCTTCATCAGCATGATTTAAGTGCTTTGTTTAATTTCCAGATGGCTAGTAATCAATCAGTGAATTGGAGGTTTATCAAATTCACAGTTGGCGATGCTGTCAATGAAATTTTTACATCACTGTCACTGCAATAGCTTCCAGTGTTTTACAATCCCACCTCCATCAGTTCCCATTCCAGGATAGATGGTCTGCATATGCAAACTAAAGTATATTAAAGAATAGTCATTCAAGTTATTATTCTCTCTCTCTCTCTCTCTCTCTCTCTCAAGATCAGGTTCCTTGTCATCACTGTCTGTATGATTGAATATAGATATTACCAAGTTTGAAAACATGAGCATCTTCATGGATTGACTTAAAGTTTCTCACATTTTAACTTGTATGTCTTTAGTCTGGTGTTGTCAGATAAAACTCTTCTTCTGCTTTATCAGAACTATAGTTGAGGTGTCAAAAGCTCAAATTAAAATATAATATATTCATTGCGTGTCATTCAGTGTGAAAACAGCAATACTGGTTCCACCCTGATCATTTGTAGTGCTGTCTCTGATCACGGGTGTTGGTGAAACGGGTAAGAGCTTAATTTTCTGTCAAATATCTTAAGTGTTAAGTGGGATTCTTAAGTATCTTAAGTGGGATTTATGGGAGATTGGTTGGGGCTAGTTGTCACAGGGCTGTGTCTATGGTTTCAAAAGACCAATATCACAAAAATGTGTTTTCTCCAGCAGTACTTTGTTGGATGCAAACACCTCAATAAAAATCCACTTTAATCTTGTACGCAATAGATAACTGTATACAGACTTATATCCAAGACTTATATATTAAAATGTATCTCTATACAGGAAGTGGCTTTTAAAAATGAGCTGTCATAAGAAATATTCACCAGAATAAAAGTGTGACAACTAACCCCAGAGTATGTGCTGTAAACACTAGCAGTGCACTGAATCAAAAATCAAAGGTGGATCATTACAGTTTCACAGTATGAAATTAAAAGCCATCGTTCTGTCAGAGTTCAGCTGTCTATGATGTGCTGTCAATCAAAAATGGGGCGGGGAAAGACAAACAGTTAACTCCTGTAGTGCAAAAGTGACTGTTGCTGTCATGTTCTTGGATAAATAAAGTATTTTATTGATTTCTGTGTGTATTAAGCAAAGAACTAGAGCTTATTTCTCTTTTGGTTTGTTCTGTTCAATCTTGAAATGGAAAGTGCTCAATTTTCACTGACAAGAAAGAGGAAGATCAGGGCACAGTGCAGCATGATCCTGGATCAACATTCCAATCAACCAATCAGATTTTAGGGACAGTTTACAGTTTATGTCAAGTTTAGGCTTACAACCAGGGTCATCCTTTCTTGCATTGTCTTGAGCCATCAATTATAAGAATGAAGCTTGGACCCCAAATGCTACACGTTTTCTATTTTAGAATGTTAAAGGGTCAGCCCCAAAACACGTTTTCTACAGTAGTTATTTTGGTGAAAGTAACTCAAAAGTAATACAGGAGTGATATAACACATTACAATTCTGAGACAGTAATATTGTAAGGTAAATAATTACTTTTAAATAGCAGTAACAAGTAATCTATAATGTATTACAGTTTGGAAGTAACTTGCACAACATTGATGGTGACCAACAAAACTCAGACAACAGAAACCCTTTAAATCCCAACAGAACATTAAACACTAACAGATCTCTCAAAATCTCAGCAGAGGAGGGTTGAATGACAAAAACAGCATTACCAGCTTCACTTATTACTAACCAGTTTGATTTTATTTCTGTCAGACATCTACAGAAGTTCTTACTGAGTTTTGTGAGTCACCATTGTGCTGAAGAGTAGAGCCTGTGCTTCAGTCCAGGAGAAGATCAAGAGACACTGATGGTGACATGCTGCATGTTGCTTTATTTAAAAAGCAGTAATCTATTGCAGTAATGTCTATTAACTACTTTGTTTTTTTGTTTTTTTTGTTGTTTTTGTTTTTTTTTTTCAGTTAAAGGGCTAGTTCACCCAAAAATGAAAATAATACACCACTATGAAGCTTTGTGAAGCACCGAGGCTTTCCCCTCAAAGTGTATCGTAAAAAGGTTCATTACTCGAAGCTTTTCAACACGGTGCACACTAACGTCATCTTGTGGTCAAAAGGTGGAAAAAACTGCATTTGCGTCCCAGACGACCGAGCTATTTTCGGACTGTTTCATGTAATAAATCAGTCTGTGCTATGAAAAGCGTATAGAACAATGTAAATTATTATTATACATAAAGTCTTTCACATGTCATTTTACTCATACAATTTGAATAAATGAGTCTGTGAATACATTTTTTGGGGGGGAAATAGGCAAGCTTGGGCATATATTATCAAAATAAATAAGTATGAACTGGGAATAAATACAAACTGAACATGCACAAAACTGCAAATGTAAATATTTATTCGTATAATGACATATTCTTTTGCTAAAAAGCAAATGACACTTCACATCTAGCAAGGGTTTATGTTATATGAATCAGAATACGAAGCGGTCACGTGGTTGTGTGCGAAAACGAAGCTTCAGACATCACCGATCACATGGTTATGGTAAAACGAATCAAGCTCTGATACAGTGGCTGCATCCAAAACCCTAGTTAGCTGTCTTGCTGCCTCGGATTGTGGGATATCAAAGGCAGCTAAAGATACATCTATGCTTCCTTCAAAAATCAATCAGATGAAGGTATCCCAGGAAACAGGAAGTGAAGGTAACATTGAATTCGGATGTGCCTTGATGCCTTCCTACCTTGAAATGTGTCCTCAAAAGGCAGCATTTTCCAGTTTTCGGACGCAGCCAGTGCCGACCCTAGCCTCTTTGGCGCCCTAGGCAAGATTTTTTTTGGCGCCCCCTTATATTGTGATTTATCCAAAGGGGCGAATCTACAAAATTATTTATAGGGTGGCAAAGGGGTGGCATGAGGTCTATGAGGGGTGGCAACACCAAAGCAAGCGCTCATGCATAGGTTTTGGAGATTTATAGCCTTACATACACAATTGTGTTCACAAACATTGCATTACCAGAAAGTATCTATAATACTGTATGAAATTAATAAATAACAAACTTTCCATCATGGCACCAAGTAAATACACTATATGAAATACTTCTAAATGAGTCTGAGCTTGTATCACTAAAGGAGATGAGCAGTTTTATTAATATTACACAGGTTACTTCAATGGTATAAATCACATTTTAGTGCAAGTTAAAGAGCAACAAAACAATTGTTGAGTTTCTGTTATTAACAGAGGTGGGAATGTCTGTGTGTGTTCACCCAGAACACCCTATCAACTACATACTCTAGCAACACCCCAGCAACTGCATAGCAAGTGCCTAGCAACCACCCAGAATCTCCAAGCAACCACCTAGCAACACTTTGGCAATCACCCAGGACATCTATATTCTGGACTAACTGACCAAAGTTTTTACATTTTTTAAACAAGACTTTAGGTTGGGTTTATGACAAGCCAACATAAATTTGTCTTTCAAACTTTTCAGTCATATTGTTTTTCTTGATTGCTAATGCACAATTCATGAAACAATTCAACATTTTCTCACAGCTAAACACAATATCAAAACTATACACCAACTTGTACAAACCTCAAACATCCAGGTCAAAATAAAATGTTCTAGTCAAAAACTTATTCTTGTCTGACAAAATCAAACTTTGGCATCAGATGACACACAAAACATAACAAATACACAGACTACTGCACTGCCCAGTGAACACTAGTGAGATCAATTCATATAACACGGTAACAAAAATACCTCTTTTTCATTTTACTATTATAAATTGATCTTGCAGTAGATGAAAAGCATGAGAAAAATAAGTATGAACTTGATATGCACCAAAATACAATAGACTGTCAATTGCAGTAAAAGTAAATTCAGCATCCTCTGCACATTTGGCTAAATTTCATTACAGTATACAGTATATACAGTACTATAGCAGTGTATTGGTCTTCTGACACAAGACTATATCCCTAGGCAATCATTTCTCAGCGCTGCAAAAAAATACATATAACAAATGGCTACAAAGAAAGTTAACAATCACAACATTGAGGGTGAACAACGTGACATTTCCCTCATCTAAAGTAGCCTACTGGTACTGTGTAAGTTTAAAACCCCTGTAAATTATTCATTCAGCTCTCTCTTAGATTTTTTTACTGGTGTGTCATCAGTTTTGCTACCTAATGTTGTCATTGTTAAACGTTTTGAGAAATGTGTCTTTGAACGAATGGTTTGGGAAACTGGGCCAACTGAATCACTTATAATGTGTTAGCAATCGAGAAAAGCTAAAATACGTTTAGATTCTTACCCAAACTCTGCTATTAGTTTCTGTGATCGGGATCTCCGTATTGATTTCATGTTATTGGTTCGTCGGATGGCAAAAATACCTTTATCCATGATGAAAGTGTTGCGGGCGGTCGCTGAATCAATTTGTCAAAAAATTATGAAAATTAATCTGACATATTCGGATGGGACTACATTTCTCACAGGACTTCTGAGTTAGCCGGGAAGCAGTAATTTCCGATTCACGTACAAATATGGGAAAAAAATCGTAAGTGAACTTGGCTGCGCTGTGTTTTTGACTCTCAAAGAACCGATTCATAAGAGTCATTTGTTAATGAAGCACACTGGGCGCGCTGCGTGCAACCATCATGCACAGTTTATTGAAAGACGTGTTTTCTTGCCATTACTTTGTGTTAAGCAATTTTTTTAGACATCATATTGAAGCGCCGCTCCTGAAAAGCAGTACTTCAAACACTACTTACATATTTTATTCTGTGATAATTTTGGGGTGGCAAAGCTTCTTCTTAGGGTGGCAGATGCCACCCCGTGTCACCCCGGTAGATCCGCCCCTGTCCACGCATCCGGCCTCTTTGGCGCCCCCCTAGCGAGATTGCGCCCTTAGCACTTGCCTATACTGCCACAGTTTTGACAAGAAATTAAACTTCTTTGAACTTTACAATAAACGTCTATCTTTAAAACAGTTTATTTAGACTTAGATGATACATTGTGTGTCATTTTTCATTTGTGCTACATTATCTAAACGAGGTGATTGCGTATGTTTTTATTGTTTCAGTTTATTTCCAATATTACAAGCTTAACTTAATACCTTTAAACCTGGATGATGTGACTTGTTTAACATGATCAACCCAGTTACTCTGGAAGTATTTTTTCATTAAAAAAAAATAATAATAATAATAATTTGATCAAAGACTGGAGATTGCATCGGAAAGTAAAGTAGTGATTGAAAGCAACATTGTTTAATTTGTCTCATCTTTACTCTTATCTGGTGTCGTATAGCCCACACTTGTTTAGTTCTAATAATGCTCTTTAATGTGATGTGCGTTCTTTTATTTCTTTAATAGAAAGTGTTCGGATTCTGCCGTTACATATTACACAAACAATACAAATGCTTGCACGCTCCTTTCAATCACGAAATCCATTGAAATATTTTTTTTCACCATGCATGCAAGATTAATGTTGGGAAATTTAAATTGGTAGATTAAGCTCTCTATTTGTGATCGATTGTACTTTTGTGGAATAAATAAAAAAAAAATCTGTGCTGTGTGCACTGCATTGATAGAGGCTAAAGTGAAAGTTGTTTTACGCTATGAAACGTCTGCCTTTCAAACGCGCCTACTTTAAATATTGTGCGGGAAACAGAAATCTGATCAGTTATCCAGATACAGAGGCCACTTAAAGGTGCTACAGAGGATGTTTTGGTTTATACATTTTTGCAATATTACTTGAAACTGTCTTTACTAACTGATAAAAGACTATTTATTAGGTGCACTGAAAGGAATAATATTAATATACATCATATGTGCACGAGGTAGGGCCTTAAAAACATCAGTCCAATCGTTTACGCGATCATCGCGTAAAGGATTGGCCCTCTGGCTTGTCAGTCACTGCCATTACGTTCCTTGTGAGAGACGTGCGCGCTCCAGTAACTTTCCACAGGTGCCGAATGCAATGTTTTTGTCAGGTGTAACAACTGCAGATTATGAGTTACCTGCGGTGAGTCCGACATAATGAATCCACTAACACGACACAGCGAATGCCACTGGTAAACAAACACTCGTGTTCCAATACTCGTGCATGAGTTTTGGGAGGCGTTCCCTCGAAATGAGCTGTGAAGGAGGGGGGTTGTTCTTACACATGCACCTATTTCAAAAACTCACTAACAGACTTTGGTTTCTCAGTCGACGAAAACATCCTCTGTAGCACCTTTAATGTGATCAAATATAAATGCGCTGTGTCCTGATTAGCTAATGATCTGATCTGCTTGATCAGATCACGGTGATCGCATATTAATCGGCAAGTGTAAACGCAGCCTATATCTAACTGCCTTGTGCATCCGGTTGGTGAGGTTTGAAAACGTGCTCTGATGCTGGAAGTGATCTCTCACATGTATACTTCATCAGCAGAGATTGAGTACATTGGGAGTAAGCAGATAAACATCAAATTTTTATTTTTGGGTGAACTATCCCTTCAAGTTTCATTTTAATAAGTAGAAATAAATGCGCAGTCTATATCATTGCCCCAATATGACATTTTACAACTTTTAGTAAAACATCTTTGAGAAATTTAAGGCAATGCTTTTTCTAAGTACACACAACTAATTACATTTTACAGTTTAAATATATTGTAAATATATTTTTCAATATATGAACATATATAACACATTAAATTAATGCAATATATTATTTAATTTATTTTTCAGTATACTTGCATCATAAATCATGCATATATGGAAATATGTTTTCATTCCATAAGGGAAGAATAGTCTGACACATATAGTGTTATGTCATTATTTTAACATTAAAAAATAAGCCACTATACATTTATTGTAGGTGTTGATATGGTGACGTCAGTCAGAATGGCTCCTCCTCTTCCTCTGATCTTTCTGCTCATGATTCACGGTGAGTCAATGCAACACTTCAAAAACACTCAAGAGAAACTGGATTGCATTTTTATGCATATGCTGAATAAAAGGATGAATTCTGTGTTTCAGGGGTTTCTAGTGCTGATTGGGGTGTGAGTTACAGTCCTTCACACATCTGTGCACTAAAGGACTCATCAGTGATAATGAACTGCACTTATACATACCCTACTGGACATCAGATCATGAAAGTCTTCTGGACTAAAACACAGGAAAAAGTTAATGGAGAGTATCCAGATCTGTCTAATGACACAGAATACAGTCAGAGGCTTCAGTATCTGGGAGATAAACAGCAGAACTGCATCATGAGACTGAGTCATGTGACACTGAATGATTCACACGAATACTATTTCAGATTCTTCACTGATAAAGACAAATGGATTGGTGATCCAGGAGTGACTCTTACTGTCACAGGTGACTTTCATGAGGTTTCTCTCTTCTACTGTGCATTATGTTGAATAATAATCAGTGTATGACAGCAGCACTAGATATAATGTGTGTGTTGTGTTCAGATCTTCAGGTGGAGTCTCCTGAGAGAGTGACAGAGGGAGATTCAGTCCGTCTGACATGTAAAAGCAGCTGCACTCTGACTGACAGAGCAACATTCATCTGGTACAGAAACTCACAGCCATTAACTGAGAGAAGAGACAGAAACAATGAACTCCTGCTGCAGTCAGTCAGAAGAGAGGATGCAGGCAGATATAGCTGTGCTGTACACGGACACAATCACATCTCTCCTGCTGTTCAGCTCAATGTCATGTGTGAGTACAGATTCATTTGTTCTTTTAAAAAGTGGTGATTGTGATTAATCAAAGATTTCATTTTTGTCTTTTTTTAGACCCACCCAGGAACGTCTCAGTGTTGATAAATGGATCTGATGAAATAGTGTCAGGAGATTCAGTGACTCTGATCTGCAGCAGTGATTCAAACCCTCCTGCTCTGAACTTCAGCTGGTTTAAGGAGAATGAAAGCTCAGCTGTTGGATCTGGACAGAGTTTCAGTGCACTACAGAGTGGACGCTTCTACTGTCAGGCTCACAATCAACATGGATCTCAGAGATCAGACGCTGTAACTGTGACTGTTAAAGGTAGAGCAGCTCATATACTTACTTTACTCTTTCTAAAGTGAAGAAAATGAATCTGTTCAGATGTTTTACTCTTTTGTAGGACATCTGGTGATATTATACATATCCATTGGAGTGGTTTGTGGAGCTGCAGTGATCATCATGATGCTGGTTTGGTAAGATATGTGTCTGTGGTACTATGTAGTGTGTGTGAATGAGTGACTGAGTCAGAAGGTTGTGAATTCAGTGAGACGTCATGATGAACGTGAGCCAAGGCACAATTTCCAATTTCTCATCCTCTCTTTCCACACTGACAGCTACTCAGTTAGTTATTGAACGAGGAAGTCTGAAGCTCACATCTTTACTGCAGTAAATCCTGAAGATACACCAGATTTCATCACATTCAGAACGGCAGTGTCACGTCCTAGAGAAACCTCATTGGTTCAAAATCATAATTGTGTATTAAACATCACATAAGTTCAGATTGGTTGTAATTGTGTCAAATCATTGTCTTTAAAGGAGAATCAGGAGGATGAAAAAGAGAAATGACACACAGGAGTCTCAGGTGAGAACAATTTATTTTTTTATCAATAATTTACTGATCAGGTAAATTAATTTGTAACTAAAAGTGAAAGTTTAAATGTAGCTGTGACTTTATTTAATGAGTTGTTTATATTGTTGTTTATATATATATTATTTTCTCTCTATTCGGTTTCTTTCTTTCTTTGGCACAGATGGTTGATTCCAGACCTCATCATGACAGACACAAAGCTTGTGATGTTGAATTGAGTAATCCTGTGTATGGGAATGTAACGGTAAATGTTTTAACTGAGGATTTCCTACACTTTTACTCAAACAGAATTAAACGCTCCTCAATGTCAGTGTGAAAATATCAAATGTCTTTTAAGTATATGGAAATTTAAATAACACAGTCCTGTTTTTACTTTGTCTCTTCATTCATAAAGGCTGATCAGCTTGATGATTTTAAACCCGAACTAAACTCGTCTGTGTATGAAAATCTTCCAGTAAGTAAGAATACCTACAAGACTGAGAAAAAAATCCCAACCTATTACTCTTTCATCATGAATGTTCTTGAAACTTTTATTTAAACTTCTTTCTTTTTCTTTCTTTCTTTCTTTCTTTCTTTCTTTCTTAATCAGCATAACAACAAGAGGCTGTAATGTTTTGAACACACAAATATATTACAGCCTTTATGCATGTCTTTGTGGGCGGAGCCCTGAATGATTGACAGGAGTGCCGTGATGACATGTGACTTAAGTCATTTGGGATCATTTTATAGATGGATGGGCAAAAATGGTAAATGGTTAATGAATTGATGTAAAAGTGTGTAATCACCGAAGTGTGTTTTTCTTTATGCTTTGTATCACGTATAAAGCTTACTTCATTTAGATTATTAATGTTTTTAACCTTAAGTATCAGTATTGTTCATGTTTCAAATAAAAGGCAGAAAAAAAAAATTGTTAGGAAGAATATATTTTGCTTCATTTGTCCTTGATCTCTTATTCTGTTTTTTAAGTTCTTCTTTTGCTGTTTTTAATTTGTTGTAGTCTTAAAAGAGATCACCTTTAAAAGGTTAGTTCACCCAAAAATGAAAATTATGTCATTAATGACTCACCCTCATGTCGTTCCAAACCTGTAAGACCTCCGTTCATCTTCGGAACACAGTTTAAAATATTTTAGATTTAGTCCGAGAGCTTTCTGTCCCTCCATTGAAAATGTATGTACGGTAGACTGTCCATGTCCAGAAAGGTAATAAAAACATCATCAAAGTAGTCCATGTGACATCAGTGGGTTAGTTAGAAGTTTTTGAAGCATCAAAAATACATTTTGGTCCAAAAATAACAAAAACTACGACTTTATTCAGCATTGTATTCTCTTCCGGGTCTGTTGTCAATCCGCGTTCACGACTCCGCAGTGACGCTGCTGACGTGTTATCTGGTGCGCTCGAGCTTCGTTTACAGTCTGAGGGAGACGCAAGCTGTAAACAAAACAACCTTCGCAAACATGTCTAAAAGTTGTGAATTAGTTGTAACATTAAAACAGGAGATCATGACTGGATCATGACAGGAGATCATGACTCCATGCTCAAAGTGGAGCTCCGAGCATTATAAATTCCAGGATATGCTTTTTTTCATTGGTTGTTCAGTGCTATTTTCTGATTGGCTATTGTGTAGCTTCTTTCTTTTTTTGATTGGCTGATAAGTGGCAGGCTCGACTAAGAACTCCAGGGGAGACGCGCTTGATTCCTGCCCGGTTCCACAGAGAGAGCGGCGCGGCCAGATACATTTTAGGCGCTGACACTTGAGAGCCCAGTAATGCCACAGCTGGAACATGTGGAACGTTCAGCAGATGAGATGACATTACGTCAGCAGGGGTCACTGCGGAGTCGTGAACGCGGATTGTCAACAGAACCGGAAGAGAATACAATGCTGAATAAAGTCATAGTTTTTGTTATTTTTGTACCAAAATGTATTACTTTGATGATGTTTTTATTACCTTTCTGGACATGGACAGTCTACCGTATATACATTTTCAACGGAGGGACAGAAAGCTCTCGGACTAAATCTAAAACATCTTAAACTGTGTTCTGAAGATGAACGGAGGTCTTACAGGTTTGGAACGACATTAGGGTGAGTCATTAATGACATAATTTTCATTTTTGGGTGAACTAACCCTTTAATGAGTATCTTGTCATTTCCTATAAGAGCCACACTGTTCTTTTCAAGCCTATAAGCAGTTATTGATGCCTTAATGCTTCTGTGATATGGATGATGAGACCATACATGAATTTAGCTTTCCTTTGTTTTCAGTTGACCTAATGCCCTGCTATATATGAGTTACAGCGAGCTCAATAAACTTTGACTTTGAGTGAACAGCACTTCTCGTGTTTGTGTCATTCTTGGTCCCCGGTACCGGTGCTCAACTCTGCTCTGCATTATATTGATTTGGTATTAGAGGTCCATAATGTTTATTCAACAATCATGCTCTCGTTGTACAATCCACACTTTTCTGTCATTCAGTACATTAGAATAACCAACGTGATCTCATGAGAATATGTATTTTTATGTAAAGTGTGGTTCTACCACAAGTACATTTACTTACATTTTCATACACACAAAAACATACAATATAGCGCTAAAACTTTAAAAAATAAAAATAATTTAATTAAAAATAATTATGTATGAACAGCAATAAAACGTACTTAATTTACATATCCAAGTGTGAATGTGTATGCATTCCCATTAATATTAAAATCATGGCATTAATGTTTTAATTCTGTTGTATTCAATTGTCATATCAATACATGTTTTTAGTCAAATTTATTGAATGCAGTTTACTCATCTACTTAATATGAAATAACATTTCTGTTTGTGACTTGTGCTGCAAACTCATTTCGGAGGATTACATAATGTTAAACAAGACTACACTTTGAAACACTTTGAAATTTCTGTAATTGTTTAACCATTTTGTAATATTTAGTTTATTTGTTGTGTGACACAGAAGGCGTTCTCTCCAATGAAGCAACTGACAATACAACCATAAGATACACCAAAACACAACATAAACTCACAAATCACATCAATTTTATTTGTTCGCTATTCTCCAAATCTTTACAATCCATATGATTGTAAGGAACAGATCCAAATTTAGCCCTTTATCCAGCGATCTTCATCTTCATTCTCAGCAGCGACCGTCACAGTCAAAGATCATGGTCGTTATGATTTAAATTTGAAAGTTTGTTTGTTATTCTTTTATTTATAACAGTACATAGTTTTAAGAAATTGTTATGGGTAGGTTTAGGGGTATGTGTAGGATTAGCAGCTCAAAATATCGTTTTAATGTTATATTTTTACTAAAATTGTCATTTTCCTCCTCATTTCTGTCCATTATGTTTTATTCTTTTAACATTCTGTATGAAATGGGTATGTTTATGTTCGGCAGGGGGTTTATGGATCTTAAATTTATCTGCAAAACGATAAAACTATGCATATATCTTTATGACATGAAAGATTCGTAAATATTATACGTTTTTTCGCTGTAAAAAAAGTTAGTATTTTTATATTTTAGTGCTATAAATACATCAATATTGTACATTCCAGCACCTTTCTAAACGTAGGCTTCAAAAATGTATGTTTTTTGACTTTGAAAGCTACATATTTATACCTACATATTAACAATGAGACCAGGCTAGAATAGCAGCATAAGAGATTAAAGAGCATTGCATTTATAGATTGATAGAGAAAAACAAACGATCTAGTCAGATTATTAATATGATTATAAATACTTCACAATATTACACTAGCAATCTTAGTGTTGTTTGGAACAACAACTTTTCAATAAAAAAAAGTCCTTAACAGCAACTTACGTTTCAACATGAAGTTAGTTTGTATTCCTTATTTGACAACAAATACAATTCCAACTGAAGTTACTTCATAAGTGACCTACTGAAACAGGCTGAAAGCCAGACTGGGATAATGGGTGGAGCAGAGCAACAGACATTCCCTTCCCATGTAACTACTGGTCGCTCAAGCGACTCAAGGGCTGCAGAGAGCTCTGGAATGGATTCATGGGCTGGAGCGGGCTCTGGAATGGAGTCATGGGCTGGAGAGGGCTCTGGAATGGATTCATGGGCTGGAGAGGGCTCTGGAATGGAGTCATGGGCTGAAGCGGGCTCTGGAATGGATTCATGGGCTGGAGCGGGCTCTGGAATGGATTCATGGGCTGGAGAGGGCTCTGGAATGGAGTCATGGGCTGAAGCGGGCTCTGGAATGGATTCATGGGCTGGAGCGGGCTCTGGAATGGATTCATGGGCTGGAGCGGGCTCTGAAATGGATTCATGGGCTGGAGCGGGCTCTGGAATGGATTCATGGGCTGGAGCGGACTCTGGAATGGATTCATGGGCTGGAGCGGACTCTGGAATGGATTCATGGGCTGGAGCGGACTCTGGAATGGATTCATGGGCTGGAGCGGGCTCAGGGACTGGAGCCAATGTATATGCAGCCCACACACATCTTGGCTGAGGGCTCAGGCATGGCGGCCATGACGGGACGAGGCTCTGGAATGGCGGGCATCTTGGGACAAGACTTTGAGATGGAGGATACTGAGGAAGCGACTTCCACAGTAAAAACAGAGCCACTCAGTTGCAATGCCAGATCTATATTTGTCCAACTGAGATCATGAAATAGCATGAGGGAACTGAGTGGATCAGACACCCCCCCCCCCCCCCCCCCTCAAAAAAAATATTATAAGACACACCTCGTCAAATGCACACACACACTTTAATAACAAAAGACAAAAAATAAAGACACTCTAAACCTGGAAACTGGCAAATAGTCCACAAAAAGAAATAGAAACATAATCCAAAGACCACAAAGGAAGGAACAAGACATCCATGAGAAATAAATACAATAAATACAACTCATGACCCACAACTAAAACACAAGAGCTTAAATAGGCAAACTAAAACCAGTAAATGATCAACAGTTGGGAGAAAATAAACCATAATGAGTCCAGGCACAGGATTGTGGGGAATGTAGTTCATAATGGGAAGAACAAAGTCATAAGGAGTGCCCTCTGGAGGAACTCATGGGCACTCCAGCTGGTGAACGTGACACTTATCAACACACAAAAGAGGAAGTGAGACTAAGGGTTTTAGTAAGTACGATCTTATACAGTCAAATTCATTAAATTAATTTAAAAAGGATCAAGGCTGCATTTGTTCACTCAACAGAAACTGTGAATAAATAAAAGTTCACAAACATTTGTGAAATCACAAACATCTTAAAGAAACGCTTTGAAAATGTTTGAAAAACTTTGCATGTTCTTGTCTCTGTTCACTTCCTCTTTCTTTCTTCGTTTGGCTAATTCTCACGCTCTGAAGGATGCTGCTTTATTTGTTTTGTCCATTTTATGATGATCTATTTTCTTATCATACAAAAAGTTTTTTTTTTTAATAGTTTTAATTAAAGCTGGTTTTGAAGCAGCAAGTGAGGGTAAAATGTACTTGAAAAGAGGAAGATAAAGAGTTTGTCTTAAAGAGAAATCTTCCTGTTCTCACTGTATTGTTTCATCACTGAAAAACGGTAAGATTTCTTTTAATTTGTTCACTGTACTTATTAAATTGCATTTTCATAGAGAAAAAAAAAAAGCTGTTGTTTATTTAAATATGACCTATATTTTATATGGGAAATAATAAATTATGGGTGAATCGCTCCAAAAATGTTCAAGTCATGTTTTACCTGAGAATCAAATGAAAAAAAGTATACAATATATTTGCATAAAACCATTGAGATTTTACTGTCATGAAAATAACCTTGATGAATTTCATGAGATTCACCTTCACAGAAGCTAAAATAAGTGTCTGTATATTGATTGTGATGTCAGTCAGAATGGCTCCTCCTCTTCCTCTGATCTTTCTGCTCATGATTTTGGGTAAGTCGGATTTATTTCTGCTTTTCAACATCCTCCAGCACTGCAGACTCATCAGTGATAATGAGCTGCACTTATACATACCCTACTGGACATCAGATCATGAAAGTGTTCTGGACCAAAGGCTCATTACAAGAGGGAAAAGAGCCTCCAGATCTGTCTGAGGACACTGAATACAGTCAGAGGCTTCAGTATCTGGGAGATGAACAGCAGAACTGCACCATCAGACTGAGTCATGTGACACTGAAGGATTCACACATGTACTGTTTCAGTAACTAGTTTTGTTTTCTTTTTTCTCCTGGTTCTCATGTTTTCTTCTATCTCTCTTCCATTAAGGCTGTTCAACCAACGCTCCTAAAATGAACATCCCTCTGTATGAGAATGTTACAGTTTATGAGAATGTTACTGTAAGTGTCCAGCTCTTCTCATTGAGAGTCAATAGAGATTAATCTTGTGCTATTAAATGTCCCACTCTGTCTTTCTTCTCTCGACATCACTGCAGACTATGATATGTGCCTTTAAACATTTCAAAATGGTTATCTTTGTAAATCTTTGTAAATGGGTCTCATTTGTGTCTCATTTTTGTCTCAGACTAACAGGAATATGCTGTATGATGGCATTTTACAGTCCTCGTGTGACTGTGTGGGTGGAGCCTGGATGATTGACAGGAGTGTCTGATGAAGATTTACTGGAGTATTTTGAGAAGATTGAGGAAAATCAAATTTAAGTCAAAGACTTGGCCAGCAAACAACATTGTCATGAAAATATATTGTTGCTTGACTTGTTTGATTATAAAGGCTTACAGTTAATGCTAATAGTTTATCAATTAGATTGTTGTTGTTTGTGTCACTGTAAACCTCTTTATGTCAGTGTAGGAATACAAATGTTCTAGTAAATACACTTTTAACATTGAACATTTTAAATTAATCTTTCATTCAATAAATTAGTGTTCTCAATGCTAGTAGTCTTAGTTGACTCATCCATGGATCATTTCAATGCTCACTTTTCACAGTTGTTTCTGATGCTTAAATAGTGTTAAAACAACATTTATTTCAGGTTCAAATTGTAACTTTTATTTAGAAGTCGGGGCTTCCATTACTAGAGCCGCCATATTGGGCATGTGATAAAAGGCCTCAAACTTTACTCTGACAGGACTGATTTCCTCTTCCTCATGGGTGTGACGTCCCTCAGTGTCTCTCCATCACTTATGAAGGTCACGTGATCACACTGTGATGCTGCTGTCAAAAGTTCATGCGTTTGGTTTTCTCACTTACTGTGCTAAAGAGGAAACTGTGTTTGTGACCCTGTTTAAAAACATATTATGCATTCGAGAACAAAGCCACTGGCGATTAAAAAGCTTCTTTGTTTAACTTCTATTGCTATTAATCAATCAGTGAATTGGAGGTTTTTCAAATGCACAGTTGGAGATGCTGGTGATGAAATATGTTTTTTACATCACTGCTACTGCAATACCTTCCAGTGTTTTACAATCCCGCCTCCATCAGTTCCCATTCCAGGATAGTTGGGCTGAATATGCAAATAGTTATTCAAGCTATTAATTACTCTGTCTCTCAAGAACAGATTCCTTGTCATCACTGTCTGTATGATTGAATATAGATATTACCAAGTTTGAAAACATTATTACATGAGCATCTTTATGGACTGATTTAAAGTTTCTCTCAGTTTAAATTGTATGCCTTTAGTCTAATTTCATCAGCTAAAACTCTTCTTCTGTTTTATCAGCACTATAGTTGAGGTGTCAAAAGCTCAAATTAAAATATAATGTGTTAATCACGTGTCATTCAGTGTGAAAACATCAATACTGGTTTCATCCTGATCATTTGTGGTGCTGTCTCTGGTCACGGGTGTTGATGAAACGGGTAAGAGCTTGATTTTATAAACGTTCTGTCAAATATCTTAAGTGTGTGGGATTTATGTGAGATTTTAATGATTTCTGTGTGCATTAAGCAAAGAACTAGTGCTTATTTCTCTTTTGGTTTGTCTCTTTTTGAAGGTCGTAGTTCACTATTAGCTAATCAGTAACTACTGTTTTTTTCATTCCTCCCAGAGAACTACTAAGAACTGCTATATACAGGTTCATAATTAATGTGAATAATGCATAATGTATAATTCATTCTAAAGAAAAGATCATGGCAACCCACTAGTAATGACTGAAGTGTTACCAAATCATTCAGATGGAATTACTGTACAAAACTGTACAAAAATGTACAGAAAAATCGTGTCTATAGTTTTATACATGTAGACGTTTTAAGTTATACATTAGTACACCTATAATTAAAAAGAATAATATTAGTTAGCTACTATTATTCTTTTTAATTATAGGTCTATAATAGTCTCTTATTGGCCTGTTCAGCTAAGCCAGCCATGGAACAAAGAAAACAAGAAAATGAATATTTTACAGACACAGCATATTCAATTTTAATATATTATTAGTTAATTGCATTTAGTATATTTTATTTTCAATAAAGCATTTGCAATGGGTTTGTAAAAGGTGTTTTTACTGCATTTACACTGTTCTGATCAGGATTCGAACCCAGGGCAACAGCATGCCACTCAAGATCACTATCCACTCCCCCACACACTTTTTTTGTTTGGCATAAACAGCATGTAGGTTATAATTTGTCGAAGTTTTGCCCTGTCCAAATAGCCACACTTGCGGTCTTTGCACTTGACCACTTGTCTGCTTACATGACATATTTCCTGTATTTGGCTCAAGTGTTCAAGTAGGTGTGAATATTGCAAGTGTGTGTAGAGCTTTTGATTACTCTATGGGACACACTTATAGTGTTGCAAAAAAATGCAAGCGTTTACAGCTTCTGCTTTTTTTTAATTATTATTTTCAATACTTTGCATTTTAGAATACACATCTGTTCAGTCGCTATGTAATTAATAGAAGACACAATTTTAAAATGATGGTGCTTCTTTAAGTGATAAAAATCTGTCAAATTATGTGAAAAATACACACAGCCTACTCATTTTTGCATCAATAAAATGTGCAACACTTTATATTTTACTACCAAATAATATGTAATATATAATTAATTTAACTTACAGTTTACCTTGACATCTCGTGATTTTGGGGCATATGAGTTCCCGAACATAATGCATGATGGGATACGCTTAGCCTCGATTACCGCTCTGAAGCGGTATTCAAGCCAGTGTGGGTTTAGTGTGCATTAAAGGGTCATGAAACCCCAGAACACATTTTTTGAGCTGTGAACAGATATGTATAGGATGCACATCATTGAAAACACTAAAGGTACTCATTAATTTTATGTAAAAGTTAAAATTTGTTATTTTTGCATTTTTCAGAGCGATTTCTAACTTCCAGTTTGAAAAGCAAAGTCGGAGCAACGTCACAAAATCTGACGTCATCACTGTTATGCTATACACGCGGAGCGCGCATATGATCGGTTTCAACACGGAGCTCCGCGTTGTGTTTAACAACACTAGCCACGTGGATCATAGCTCATACAGAATAAAGTATCCGTGTTTAAAGTTTTTATTTCACACATTCTCCTGCACCAAACATTAACCAGCACGATGTAGTTTTGCACACATATTTCATCAAGTCTTCTTCAAATGAAATATATGTGCAAACTTGGACACTGATACAGTGGTGTAGCCTATCTGAACATGACGACGTGATTATTCTAATAGACAAAAGACTGATTTTGAGAGTGCAGTGCTCGTAAACATAATCAAAGTAGCCTATTATTAGACCTATTAAATATTCTTTCGCATTTCTCCCTTGTGCTTGGGAGTTTGTTGACAATTTCTCCATGCTCATATATTAATATTCATTATTCTGTATAATGAGTGTGTTCTATGTCTGTGCTTCATTGGTTGTTCTCTCCACTATTCCCCCCCCTCTACACTCCCACTTTTCCAGAGTTTTACACGCCCATTTTAACAGACTTTTTTGAGCTTTGAGGTGTGAACGACCAGGGTAAAACAGGGGGGTTTCATGACCCTCTAAGAGCACTCTACTTGGGCATTTTTTAAACATGGGACAGCCTTGTGCACTTACTTCCTGTCGCGTGCACACGCTCTTAAGTGGCCAAGATCGCAAGTGTGGGTATTTGGACAGGGCATTTGTCTGAATCGTTGTCAATGTTTTTTCAGAGCAACATGTGCAAGTGACCACTAGGTGTCACCATTGAGACGGGTGTCAGATTGTTTCGAAGCCTCGACACAATAGAGAATGAGAATGTTGCGTCACAGCGCTTTGACTCGTGTTGCATTTCGGGAAGGCGTCGCCATATTAGCAGGATATGCTAAGCGTTGCCATGGTTACTTTGACAGTGAGACGGTCAGACCGAGAGAAATAGTGTGATATTTGTTTGCAATTTTGCGATACGCCGCAGTTTCATGTAATGAAATGGATAATGACGAAGTGAAAGGAAAGTGGCTTTATCGGGAGAGACTAAATAACACCGCCGAGCGTTACCAAGGGACCTTCTAAAACGCTTAATGGGGCTTAATGTACTAAGAAAGACAGTGATATTAACAGACCAAACTCAGTAAACATTATACTAATAAAGTAAAGTTGAGCCCATAATGTGAACGCAACATGTTTATTCACGAGCGTTTTCGTCACATAGAAAACTGTTGAGAAACGTTGCTTAATGTAGCCTACTAGTGATATTAAAAAAAAAAATAAAAAATTCGGCACAAACCAATTTTTCTGTGCTTTATTAGTATAGTGTTTACTAAGTTTGGTATTTTAATGGCACTGTCTTTTTCTTTATGGGAGGAAAACATGTGTATTTAAATGTGTTGCGTTCATATTCTAGGCTCATCTGTCAGTAGCAGTAACATTTATGCGTGGTTACTGAAAAAACAAAAAACTTAAGTCACTGATATAAGGCCAATAAAAGTATATTAAATCTGTGTTCACAAGACTTTTGGGTATTGAAGGTTGTAGACTAGAGTTTTTGCTTCAAAATTATGTAAAAATTATGCTAACTACTCTTTCATTTATAACAATATACTGATTTAGTTTTTGTAAGACACTTTTTGCCAAGAAACACGGTATGCGAGGAGGCGTGAATCTCCATGAATAATGGCTCATTCTCACCTGTGAAGACAAAAGAATTGAATAGTAATGACCTGAAAAGACTTGCATATTAATGAGGCATTTCAGTCAGGTAGGCTGTGAAAAAAAACTTCTGTGATGTCTCAAGCTCATCATGGTATATGAAACATACAGAAAAATTTTATTACAATATAAAATAATGGTTTTATATTATACTTTAAAATATAATGTATTTCTGTGATGCAAAGAGTCTGAATATAGGCTTTTAGTTTAAAAGCATGCACATTTGGAGAAATATAGGATTCTCATATGTTTATGTCAATTTTCTATACAGAGGAGTTATTTTTTATTTAATATTCATTGTTATCTCTATGAGCGCTGGTGTTTGCAATTCATACTGCAGCCGGAGGGCGCTCTGTGCATTTTAGTCCACAAATTCACCTAAGAAGAAGACGATATTCCATGAATGGTGTTTACCAATTCATACTACAGCCGGAGGGCGCTAAAGAAACAAAAACTCACTTAAAACTTATCAATAGAAGAAAACAAACAGGAATTTACTGAATGTCTTCCAGAGATCGCTAACCATGGCTTTTTCATCCAGATAAACAATTTTCAAGGCAATAAATACACGATTGAGATGATGAATGCATGTGTTGTCTCTGAATTTGCCTGTGAATAGCGCTGGCTCCGTGGGTGTGGCCGCATTAGTGGGTAATGAGCTGAATCACGGACTTCTGACATGGCTCTCTTTTCATACAGATTACATAAACACAGAATGTTTGTTTTCGATTTGACTTGCACGATTTAAAACCTGACATTTCAACGTTTTGTTAGACATAAGTATGAATTTTTTGTGATTAGTATTCACTAAGTTACAGTTCATTTTCTGAGAACTATCAGATTGGACTTCGTTCAGAGGGAGATGAGAGATCACGCATCATGTTAGTTTTCTTTATTTTACAAAAAGCACAACATTTTGTTTTTACTCTGAGTGTATACAAATAAAAGGAGATATTCTATAGTTCCAATTGATGTATTACTTATGTCTCTATGACAAAAAATGACAGAGTATTTTAAGTCTGTTTTGCTGCAATGTGAAAAAAAACCTGCAAAACGCGCCGGCGCGTTTTTAGACCTCAGAGTGTTAAGCAATTAAAAGTACATTTTTATGTACAAGTTATTTGCAAGCAGCATTATTTAGAAAAACTGCTTGACATCACTAGTCTATGACTCAGTAGGCGAAAACTGTATTATTTTTACAATAATAAACATCAGAACTGTATTAAAAGTGTAGTACAAGATCTCTCGCAGTTTGTAGCTCTCGTGGTGTTATTTAGTCTCTCCCGATAGAGCCCCTTTCCTTTCATTTTCTCCTCCTCCATTTCTTCCCATAAAACTGTGCTGTATCGCAAAATGTATTTATTAAATTAATCTGCTCTCTCTCTCTGTTGCGCTTTATCTCGGGTTCACTGAAGAAGTTGCCATAGCAACGGATAGCGTATCCTGCTAATATGGCGGCGCCTTCCCGAATTGTGACGTAATTCTCATTCTCTATAGAGGGTATGCATCAATGTCAATTTCCCGCCGGAACGCGCTCCCTCAGCTGGTTGTTTTGTGTGTTTTTCGCGGCATTCACGCTGAAAACCAATGCTGCCGCTCAGTCTTTTGCCGCTTAGCAGGCATGACCGCAGTTGTAATGGTCGACGGTGACGTCACGTGCATATCCTCTATCCACAAGTTCCCTTTCGTGGGAACTATCGACGCTGCGTGAAACGCATTGGGAACCTTCTGCGTGATATCGTCATTGAAGCACTCCTGTATCCAACCAATCGTGTAACGAGACATCAGAGACGGGTGACGTCACGGACCAGGAAACTATAAAGCATGCCCGGATGCAGAGAACACTAGCTTCTGCTATCTTCAGCAAGCGCTCCATGTTATCCCGTGTGTCTTATTTAGTGTTTGTCTGTCTACCCAATATTGTGGTTTCACTCTTTGTCTGAGGACAAGAGTTTTCAGCAACACTTGTGTGTATATTTGTGATCGCTGTTTGTGCGTCCTATTTAGTGTTTGTTTGTCTCCCCTCTTTGTCCGAGGACAAGAGTTTCACAACACTACATACATATACACACACTAGACACAATATATATATATATATATATATATAAAATGGCGGATGAAGGCAAGCGATTCAGGAAGTGTGCTTTTCCCTGCACTCGCTATATTCCTGACGGGGATACACACGATTTGTGTGTCGTTTGCCTAGGGGTTGAGCACGCGCAGGCAGCTCTCGAGGGGGCTGTCTGCGTGCACTGTGAGAAGCTCACCCTGAGAGTGTTGAGATCTCGCCGGGCACTCTTTGATAATAAGGAGGGTGCCTCGGTTGGTGTTCCCCGCGGATCGGGTCCCGCTGCTGCCGAGGCAGAGCGAAGACTCCATTCGTGGGGTTCACAGATGGATCTGGCGGCGGGGGTTGAGACGGGCCCCGCCCTATCTCTCCCTTCAGCCGCCAGACCCAGTGTCTCTCCTGCCGTGGTGGAAGCACGCTCAGCGGTTTCTTCCCCGCGGGGAGAGACATCGGCACTTCATCTATCTTCATCTGAGGAGGTTGATGTGATGGGCGT
This sequence comes from Megalobrama amblycephala, assembly GCF_018812025.1. Taxonomy (NCBI): domain Eukaryota; kingdom Metazoa; phylum Chordata; class Actinopteri; order Cypriniformes; family Xenocyprididae; genus Megalobrama; species Megalobrama amblycephala. Next base: position 8,903,277 of record NC_063050.1, on the reverse strand, counting down.
CGAAGCAGGGGAAGAGGAACCGCCATCCTCTTCCCCCGCACATGAGGAGCTCTTGGAGGTAGTGACCAGAGCTGTAGCCAAATTGAATATCAGCTGGCCAGAAGCAGAGCGGGGAGACGTTAGACCAAAAAGCAAGCTTGATGAACGCTTTCTCCCCGCGCGGTCACTACCCCCACGTCGGTGCTTACCATTTTTTCCAGATCTACACACTGAGGTGTCTAGATCTTGGAACAGACCCGTTCAACATCGGGTTTTCAGCCCCCAGACCTCGATCTACAGTAACATCGTGGGGCTGAAACAGCATGGTTATGCGGCGATGCCCCGGGTAGAAGAGACGCTCGCGGGCTATCTCTCGCCTGCATCGGCATCGTCCCTAAAAGCACCGACGCTGCCCACCAAGCCCCTTAAAACTACATCTAACTTGGTGGGCAAGGCTTATGCGGCGGCAGGTCAGGCAGCAGCGTGTCTCCATACTATGGCGCTGCTGCAGGCTTATCAGGCTGACCTGCTGGGGGAAACTGATACCAGCGGGGAGGCCACATTCGAGTGCATCCAGGAACTGCGCATGGCGACAGACCTGGCTCTCCGTGCCACTAAGGAGACGGCTAAAGAAGTGGGCCGTTCTATGGCAGCCCTGGTGGCCACGGAGAGGCACTTGTGGCTGAACCTCTCTGACATAAGGGACAGAGACAAAGCTGCCCTTATGGATGCGCCGCTGTCTCCTGTGGGCCTCTTCGGCGACGCAGTCACAACTGTCGTCGAGAGGTTCCAGGAGACCAAGAAACAATCTGCGGCGTTTCAGAGGTTCCTCCCCCGCCGGTCTAAAATCCCCGCCGAGACTGTTGAGCGGGAGCAGTCTCGGCCCGCAACGAGCTCCTCAGCGCACCACAGAGCGCAGCAAAAAATTAGTGTGGCCGCCCGTGCTCCCCCACGTAGATTCTGGGGACAGGGGCGGGCTTCACAGAAGCCTTCTCAGCCCAAGACAGACCTGCGGGCTGTTATTGTGGCGCGGAAGGCTTCTAAAAAGCGGTCCTGATATCTGTGGATCAGGACCCAGGAGGGCGGCCCCCGTCTGGAGGAAGCGTGGTGTTGAAACACCTGGCCCCCGCTTCCATCCAGCGCCCTCCGGGGACCACGCTATCTTTACCATCCAGTGTGCGTCGGGTCCCCACCAATCCTCTGAGGAGGGTTGGCCTGCACTTGATTCGGCTGACTTCTGCCGGCACGCCGTTTCAGAGCGCCGAGCCAAGTGCTCAAAAAACACCAGAGGCCAGTCTCGAGAGACTGGTTCCCTTAGTAGATTTTCTGGAAGAATGGAAAACTCTACCGAATATATCAAATTGGGTGCTGCTCATGATAGAAAAGGGGTACAGAATCCAGTTCGGGTCTCGCCCGCCCAGGTTCAATGGGGTCCTTCCCACAGTGGTGACCCCCGAGCAGTCTCTGGTTATGGAACAGGAAGTTATGACACTTTTGCAAAAAGGAGCTATAGAAAGGGTTCCTCCTCCCAGCAAGCTGTCAGGCTTTTACAGCTGCTACTTCATAGTTCCAAAGAAGGATGGGGGACTTCGTCCTATCATAGATTTACGGGTGTTAAATCGGTCTGTACAAAAACTGAAATTCAAGATGCTTACACTCAAACAGATCATTCCCCAAATCAGGTCCGAGGACTGGTTTGTGACGATAGACTTGAAAGATGCATACTTTCATGTGTCCATCCATCCTTCTCATTGGAAGTTCCTCAGGTTTGCTTTCGGGGGCGAAGCTTACCAGTACAAGGTTCTTCCGTTTGGCCTATCATTATCACCCCGCACATTCACGAAGTGCGTGGATGCAGCCCTGGCTCCTTTGAGACTCCAGGGCATTCGCATACTGAATTACATCGACGATTGGTTGATTCTAGCTCGCTCAGAGCAACAAGCAGTTCAACATCGAGATGTTGTTCTGTCTCACATGAAAAGGCTTGGGCTGAGGCTCAATGCCAAGAAGAGTGTGCTGATACCGGCTCAGACCACCAATTATCTAGGTGTTATGTGGGAATCCACAACAATGCGGGCACGTCTGACTCCTGCCCGTGTGAGCTCTGTTCTGTCAGCCGTAAAAGGGGTGAAGTTAGGCCAGTATCTCACTGTGAAACAGTTTCAGAAACTGTTGGGTCTAATGGCAGCTGCGTCCAACATAATTCCTTTTGGCCTCCTGCATATGAGACCCCTACAGTGGTGGCTCAGGACCAGGGGGTTTTCCCCGAGGGGGAACCCTTTTCGAATGATCAAAGTCACACGGCGATGCCTTCGTGCTCTAGCCGTGTGGAAAGACCCCTGGTTCCTGTCCCAGGGTCCCGCGTTGGGAGCCTCTGGTCGTCGCGCAATGCTTACGACAGACGCTTCCCTCACGGGCTGGGGAGCGATCATGAGCGGTCGCTCAGCTCAGGGTCTTTGGGAGGACCATCAACTCTCTTGGCATATAAATCGGCTGGAGATGATGGCGGTGTTTCTAGCACTAAAACACTTTCTCCCAGACCTGAGAGACCATCATGTGCTGGTCCGCACAGACAATATGTCAGTGGTCTCTTATATAAACCATCAGGGGGGTCTACGGTCTCGCCAACTAAATTACTTGGCCCGTCGGATCCTCCTGTGGTCTCAGGGGAAACTGCTTTCGTTGAAGGCAGCCTATATCCCCGGGAGTCAGAATGTGGGGGCAGACGCCCTGTCGAGGCAGGGGCCGAGGCCCGGGGAGTGGAGACTCCATCCAGAAGTGGTGGATCTCATTTGGAAAAACTTTGGTCAGGCACAAGTAGACCTGTTTGCTTCGGGAGAGTCAACCCAGTGTCCGCTCTGGTACTCCCTCACGCATCCAGCACCCCTGGGTCTGGATGCCATGGTACAGACGTGGCCGAGGCTACGTCTGTACGCATTTCCCCCGTTCGCTCTGCTCCCACGAGTCCTGGAGAAAGTACGCCAGGAAGGGGTCAGCCTGATACTGGTGGCCCCATACTGGCCGACCCGAATATGGTTCTCGGACTTGGTGTCCATGATAGACGGCGCTCCGATGGAGCTCCCCTTGAGACGGGATCTTCTATCTCAGGCGGGCGGCGCGATAATACATCCCCACCCAGAACTATGGAAACTATGGGCCTGGCCTCTGAGGGGGACAGGTTCATAGAGGCTGGTCTCTCATCTGAGGTTGTTGAGACCATACTTAGCTCCAGGGCTCCCTCCACGAGGAAGCTTTACTCTTATAAGTGGAATTTATTCTCTACCTGGTGTAGACAACATGAAACGGACCCTGTCCGTGCTCCTATTAGCTTTGTGCTATCTTTTCTCCAAGAAAAATTCTCGGAGGGCTTATCCTATTCAACCTTGAAGGTTTATGTTGCGGCTATATCAGCCTATCATGTTGGGGGGGATTCCTCGGTCGGTCGAGACCCCCTCGTGTCACGCTTCCTCCGTGGTACACTGAGGCTGAGGCCTCCAGTGCGCACAAGGACCCCGGTCTGGGACTTATCAGTGGTTCTACGTGGGTTAGCTGAGGCTCCCTTTGAACCACTGGAGGAGGTGTCTTTAAAGTTCCTGACTCTAAAGACGATATTTTTACTTGCTATTACGTCTCTGAAAAGAATTGGAGATCTTCAGGCCCTTTCAGTGGCCCCCTCATATCTGGAGTTCGCTCCTGGAATGGTGAGAGCATTTCTTCATGCTAGACTCGGCTATGTGCCTAAGGTCCCCACCAATGTCCCGGGTCCTATTGTGCTTCAAGCTTTTCATCCTCCTCCATTTATGTCTTCGGATCAGGAAAAACTGAATCTGCTCTGCCCAGTAAGGGCTTTGGATGCATACGTCCACAGAGCTGCCCTGTGGCGTAAAACAGAGCAACTGTTTGTCTGTTACGGTTCTCCTAATAAAGGTGGACCGGCGTCCAAGCAGAGGATGAGCAAGTGGGTGGTTGAGGCCATCTCACTTGCATATAAAGCGGTCGGACAGTCCTCTCCTTTTAACGTCCGCACTCATTCCACAAGGGGTATGGCGGCATCGAAAGCTTTGATGTCTGGCGTCTCTATGAGTGACGTTTGTGATGCAGCTGGATGGTCAAGCCAGCATACATTTATCAGATATTATAACCTTGATGTGGGCCCCACTCCAGGGTCCTCCGTACTTTCGAGCTAACATGAACAAGCATTTGAAGTACGGCACAGTTGGGATTGCGTTCCCAATGCGTTTCACGCAGCGTCGATAGTTCCCACGAAAGGGAACGTCTCGGGTTACGGATGTAACCCTGGTTCCCTGAGTAAGGGAACGAGACGCTGCGTCTCTTGCCGTACCCCTGCATGCTTGCGAGTGCTTGCTTCAGATTTTCCACAGAAGCTAGTGTTCTCTGCATCCGGGCATGCTTTATAGTTTCCTGGTCCGTGACGTCACCCGTCTCTGACGTCTCGTTACACGATTGGTTGGATACAGGAGTGCTTCAATGACGATATCACGCAGAAGGTTCCCAATGCGTTTCACGCAGCGTCTCGTTCCCTTACTCAGGGAACCAGGGTTACATCCGTAACCCGAGACGTTTCCTACGCCCCATGAGGCCTTGCGTCAAACGTGGGAGCGTCTTCCGGTTCGAAGTAAACAAGTTGGACGTGACACTCATTCATTCAACATTTGACAGTCATTCAAGATTTAACGATCCAAACTTGCGAACGTTTGTTTTTTACTTAAAGATTTAAGATTCCAGCATAAATATTTGAACAATGTTTTACAATAAAAAATGTTACATTAATATTAATTTATGTCAGGAGTGCAGATCAATCATGCTAAATCTAACAGACCTATTCAGTTGCGCCTGCTTCCATTTATTTACGATCACGAGAATGCACAAAACAACTCCATTAAGGCTTTTAAATCCAAAGGCTACACATTTAGAAATATATTGATAACATACCCTATGTTTACGTCACTTTTCTGAGCATTTCTATTTATTTTCCTCTAAATTATGCGATGATTGCAATCCGAGGATGTTTGCGCGATCTCTTGTCTATCTATCCTGATCCTTTCAGCCAGAGCAACAGAGGGAGCTCATGAGAAGGCAACAGGAGTTATGAGTTATACGAGTTAACCGGAGTGTGTGAATCTGTATAGGTTGGCATTTGTCAGGAATCAACAGGCACAGGGAAGAGACAGATAAAACATTAAACTAAATAAATACACGACTATAATCATATAAGAATTGTCTTCGTCCCTCAAGCAGTCTCTGATATTTTCCATAAACGTGTGTATTTATCGCAGTGGTTAACATCAGTAGCCTTTAGCATCGCATACAGTGGAAACGCGACTGGCTCTGGCACACACGACACGTTAGGAGTAAAATATCACATCATATGGCTTTGGTGCATCAGTGACAGTTGAAGTACAGACAGCGGGTTGTTCATGTATTGCAGGGTCAGGATGCTCTAGTCATGCAGCAGCACTTTTGTGGAAGGTCAGTAAAGTAAAGGGCAATTAAGGGCACGAAAACTGTTTATTGTATTGTGATATTATTAAATAATAAATGTACTAAACTGAAATGTTGTCCCTGAGCGCCGTAACGACATTGGTAGGCTACTTCCGCCGCCTCACCGGAAGTTGTACCCACGTTCTCTTTTACAGTAGCGGCCCGCGGAAACAGGTGGATACGGCACATTTGCTTCAGTTGTTTCAGTGTTTCACGAAGTCTCGCTCTGCCCAGTACTATAGGTAGAGGATCCAAACGCAGGATTTATTCAGAGGGTAATCCACAATCATAATCCAAAATCCATGCAATGGGTCAAAACACATGCAGACAGTCCAAACAAACAAACAAACAAAAAACAAGGCAGGGTACACAGGCAAAGAGTAATCCAGAACATGAGGCAGAAACAAGCAGTGCCCACTGGTGGCAATTATGGGCACTCTCATTGGTAACTGTGACAATATTGTCATGGGAAGACTGCATACGAAGTCTGGTTCATAATAAACAAGGTTTAATATAATACGCAGGTAGAAGTGTAACAGCGTGTAACACACATGCATAGCATACACGAACAATAACCGACCGGGACTGAACTGAACAGGGAGAATATATACACAAGAGTAAATGATGGAACTAAAACAGCTAGGCAAGGATTAACATAATCAAACACCATGGCAACTGATAAGAACATGACAGACAGAACACACGTGACAAATATGAAAAGTGGCAATTCCTTATGTATTATTTAAATATACACATTTAATTAATGAAATACAGTGGCAAGAAAAAGTATGTGAAACACTTGTAGAATCTGTGAAAATGTGAATAATTTTAATAAAATAAGAGGGATCATACAAAATGCATGTTATTTTTTATTTAGTACTGTCCTGAGTAATATATTTTATATAAAAGATGTTTACATTTAGTTCACAAGACAAAACAATAGCTGAATTTATTAAAATAACCCCATTCATAAGTATGTGAACCATTGATTCTTAATACTGTGTGTGGTTACCTGATGATCTACGACTGTTTTTGTGTTTTGTGATGGCTGTTCTTGAGTCCCTTGTTTGTTCTGAGCAGTTAAACTGAGCTCTGTTCTTCAGAAAAATCCTCCAGCTCCTGCAGATTCATCAGTTTTCAAGCATTTTTGCATATTTGAACCCTTTCCAGCAGTGACTGAATGATTTTGAGATCCATCTTTTCACACGGAGGACAACTGAGAGACTCAAACACAACTATTAAACAAGGTTCAAACATTCACTGATGCTCCAGAAGGAAACACGATGCATTAAGAGTTTGGGGGGTGAAAACTTTTAAACAGGATGAAGATGTCACAATTTTTCTTATTTTGTTTAAATACTGTTGTTTTTAATTTAGTACTGCCCTTCGGAACCAACAGAAGATACTTGCATGTTTCCCGGAAGAAAAATTAAGTACAATTTACCTTGATATTTGAATTCAAAAGTTTTCACCCCCGACTCTTAATGCATCGTGTTTCCTCGAGTTGCATCAGTGAATGTTTGAACCTTTTTTAATAGTTGTGTTTGAATCCCTCAGTTGTCCTCAGTGTGAAAAGATGGATCTCAAAATCATACAGTCACTGCTGGAAAGGGTTCAAATATGCAAAAATGCTTGAAAACTGAAGAATCTGCAGGACCTGGAGGATTTTTCTGAAGAACAGAGCTCAGTTTAACTGCTCAGGACAAACAAGAGACTCATGAACAGCCATCACAAAACACAAAAACAGTCGTGAATCATCAGGTAACCACACACAGTACTGAGAACCAATGGTTCACATACTTATGAACGGAGATATTTTAATAAATTCAGCTTTTGGTTTTTTTTGTCTTGTGAACTAAATGCAAACATATTTTATATAAAATATCTTACTCAGGACAGTACTAAATAAAAAAAAACATGCATTTTGTATGATCCCTCTTATTTTATTAAAATTATTCACATTTTCACACATTCTTCAAGTGGTTCACATACGTATATTTTTCAGTATTTAGACCATACAATATATTGATCATAAGTATATAGAAATATTTTTCTGTTCCTTAAGGGAAGAATAGTGTCACACATCGTATCATTAGAATTAAAACTAAATTAAAAAATAAGCCACTGTTCATTTGTTGTAGGTGTTGATATGGTGATGTCAGTCAGAATGGCTCCTCCTCTTCCTCTGATCTTTCTGCTCATGATTCACGGTGAGTCAGTGCAACACTTCAAAAACACTCAAGAGAAACTGGATTGCATTTTTATGCATATGCTGCATAAAAGGATGGATTCTGTGTTTCAGGAGTTTCTAGTGCTGGTTGGGGTGTGAGTTACAGTCCTTCACACATCTGTGCACTAAAGGACTCATCAGTGATAATGAACTGCACTTATACATACCCTACTGGATATAAGATCGAGAAAGTGTTCTGGACAAAAACACTGGAAAAAGTTAATGGAGAGCATCCAGATCTGTCTAATGACACTGAATACAGTCAGAGGCTTGAGTATCTGGGAGATAAACAGCAGAACTGCACCATCAGACTGAGTCATGTGACACTGAACGATTCACGCATGTACTATTTCAGATTCATCACTGATAAAGACAAATGGCTTGGTAAACCAGGAGTGACTCTTAATGTTACTCTTTCTGTCACAGGTGACTTTCATGAGGTTTCTCTCTTCTTCTGTGCATTATGTTGAATAATAATCAGTGTATGACAGCAGCACTAGATATAATGTTGTGTTCAGATCTTCAGGTGGAGTCTCCTGAGAGAGTGACAGAGGGAGATTCAGTCCGTCTGACATGTAAAAGCAGCTGCACTCTGACTGACAGAGCAACATTCATCTGGTACAGAAACTCACAGCCATTAACTGAGAGAAGAGACAGAAACAATGAACTCCTGCTGCAGTCAGTCAGAAGAGAGGATGCAGGCAGATATAGCTGTGCTGTACACGGACACAATCACATCTCTCCTGCTGTTCAGCTCAATGTCATGTGTGAGTACAGATTCATTTGTTCATTTAAAACAAATAATAATAATGAGATGATTTTTTTATTTTTATTTTTTTTTTTACTTTTAGATGCACCAAAGAGTGTCTCAGTGTCCATCAGTCCATCTGGTGAAATAGTGTCAGGAGATTCAGTGACTCTGAACTGCAGCAGTGATTCAAATCCTCCTGCTCTGAACTTCAGCTGGTTTAAAGGAGGAATGTTTGTAGGATCTGGAAGAATCTTCAACATCTCAAAGATCAGCTATGATGACAGTGGAGAATACAAGTGCAGATCCAAAAATCAACATGGAGAGAAATACTCTGATGCTGTGACTTTAAACATCATGTGTGAGTTAATAATGCTTCAACAAACAAACTGGTGGATTAACAATCCCACAATATGAATATAGTTTCTTTTGTCTGTTTTAGATCCTCCCAGGAATGTCTCGGTGTTGATAAACAGATCTGGTGAAATAGTGTCAGGAGATTCAGTGACTCTGATCTGCAGCAGTGATTCAAACCCTCCTGCAGAAATCAGCTGGTTTAAAGGAGGAATGTTTGTAGGATCTGGAAGAATCTTCAACATCTCAAAGATCAGCTCTGATGACAGTGGAGAATATCAGTGCAATTCCAGAAATCAACATGGAGAGAAATACTCCGCTGTGAATTTAACCATAATGTGTGAGTTAAAGTTGGTTTAGTAACTGTGACATGAAATCCAATAAACATTTTCTTTTATGTCAGATTTATTGTGATAAACTTAATGATATCTGTTTTCTGTTTCAGACCCTCCAAAGAGCGTCTTGGTGTCCTTCAGTCCATCTGGTGAAATAGTGTCAGGAGATTCAGTGACTCTGAACTGCAGCAGTGATTCAAACCCTCCTGCAGAAATCAGCTGGTTTAAAGGAGGAACGTTTGTAGGATCTGGAAGAATCTTCAGCATCTCAAAGATCAGCTCTGATGACAGTGGAGAATACAAGTGCAGATCCATCAATGATCATGGAGAGAAATACTCTGATGCTGTGACTTTAAACGTCATGTGTGAGTTAAAGTTGGTTTAGTAACTGTGACATGAAATCCCATAAACAAATTTTGTGATGTCAGATTTATTGTGATAAACTTAATGATAACGATGGCGATGAATGATGGCGCCGTGCATGGCAGCCACAGTGCTTAGCTCTCCAGTGTTTGTGCTGTTTTTGTTTTTCCTGTTTTTTGTTTTTCAAATACGATCAGTTTTACCAGGGATGAACTGCTGAACATTCCGCAGTACACACCATAGACATTTTGTTGAATGTTGTCGGTGGAGCGGCAGCACTGTTCAGACTCTTCAGGGCACGCAGGCGGGGAAAGCGTGCCGGCGCCCTCGTGAAGCTCAGACAGCGTGCAGTAAGAATGCCGCTGCCTAGCATCCATCTGGCGAATCTCCGCTCTCTACTCAACAAAACGGACGAAGAGATTAGAGTGGCAAAGAGGAATTATTCCAATAAGCTTCGGAATCAGTTCTCTTCTAATGACACGGCTTCAGTGTGGAAAGGTCTGAAAGTCATCACCAACTACAAGACACCATCCCCAAGCACTGTGGTGAATCAACAACTGGCAGACGATCTGAACGACTTTTATTGCAGGTTTGA
>NC_063050.1:7600038-7622538 GCF_018812025.1 Megalobrama amblycephala | reverse complement strand
GGGTTAGTTCACCCAAAAATGAAAATAATGTCATTTATTACTCACCCTCATGTCGTTCCACACCCGTAAGACCTTCGTTAATCTTGGGAATGCAAATTAAGATATTTTTGCTGAAATCCGATGGCTCAGTGAAGCCTGCATAGTCAGCAATGACATTTCCTCTCTCAAGATCCATTAATGTACTAAAAACATATTTAAATCAGTTCATGTGAGTACAGTGGTTCAATATTAATATTATAAAGTGACAAGAATATTTTTGGTGCGCCAAAAAAACCAAAATAATGACTTATATAGTGATGGCCGATTTCAAAACACTGCTTTATGAAGCTTCGGAGCGTTTATGAATCAGCGTATCGAATCAGTGGTTCGGAGCGCCAAAGTCACGTGATTTCAGCAGTTTGGCGGTTTGACACGCAATACGAATCATTATTCGACACGATGATTCATAACGCTCTGAAGCTTCATGAAGCAGTGTTTTGAAATTGGCCATCACTATATAAGTCATTATTTTGTTTTATTTGGCACACCAAAAATATTCTCGTCGCTTTATAATATTAATGTTGAATCACTGTACTCACATTAACTGATTTAAATATGTTTTGGTACATTAATGGATCTTGAGAGAGGAAATGTCATTGTTAACTATGGAGGCCTCACTGAGCCAATGGATTTCAACAAAAATATCTTAATATGTGTTCTGAAGATGAACAAAAGTCTTACAGGTGTGGGATGCCATGAGGGTGAGTAATAAATGACATTATTTTCATTTTTGGGTGAACTAACCCTTTAACATCCTTCTGTGTACCCCCTCTCTTCCACTTAGACTGCAGTCACACCTTTTTCAGTTCCATTTTTTACCTATTAACCTATTAAATGTATGTAATGTTTTAAGTCAAATTCTTAAAATCCCAATAATGTAATTATTAATATAATGAATAAAGCAATAAATTAAACTAAATCAATAATTTAAATCGACTTAAATCAGTACCAACAAAAGCCATCTTTGCACTGCAGTGGCACAAGCTCCATTTACACAGTTTAATCCTGCTCAGTGGCATGAATTCAATTACAGTGCCATAAAAAATGTTAAGAGATAATGTTTTAGATACTAAAAAATGTTCAATAGTGAAATATGAAATTATGGTAAAATCAAAGTTGATACTTCAAAATATTCAACTAAAACCACCACAAAGTAAGTGGCAGCAAGTCACTCTCTTAATGAGTGAGTCATCGAGTCATTCATTCATTTATTGAGTAACAAAGCAAGTGGCTGTATTTATGAATAGGTCATTGAATCCTCGACTCTCCTGATTCGGTCAAAGCCACGGATTTGTTCACTGACACAATGTAATGTAGTGCGATTTACTAAGGTAGCATACTCTGCAGACAATCTATCATATGCATGCTGCTTGTGTGGATGCAGTCAGTTTTGACAGCAAAAGATGATTTAATTTGACTGGATGCTATGTATTTGACCTTTTATTGAACTACTGTTTTTATGTTAGAGGTGGCATTTTGCCTGTTATAAATGCATGCTCTGTTTTAATGTTATTTTAGGTTTTAATTAAAAGAACGGCAAAACTCAGCATTTTGTTTGCGTACCCCCTCTGTCACCTCATGTACCCCAGTTTGGGAACCACTGTCTTAGGCCAGCCGTTTGAAACTAGGCAAAGAAAGCAACCACGAGGAATGCTGAACACTGAACAGCCTGTTTGAGGCTGTTTCTCTGGGGTTTAACTGGCCGCGTGCCAGTGACTTCCTTTGTTTGACCCTCAAGGTGTGGAGGCTTCCTGTAATAACTTCATCCTCTGTTTCTCATTCTTTAGAAAAAAAACCCCATAAGTTTTGTTGCTTGAGTTGTTGAAGGGAAAGAGTTCTACTTAATGTGTGCTTAGTTACTTGTTTTATTGTCTACTGAAATGGTCATGTGTTTTAGGACAAAGACTGATCAGCTTCCTCTTGTAAATGTATTTCACCAACGTGTTTTGCTTCAGATTGAAAAGCAAACTCGTTTTGTAAAAAGCACAAAAACTTATTTAGAGAGGGTGGGAACATTACAAACAACTAAATTGCATATCACAACACAAGCGTTGTAAATATCTGCTTCTGTTGTCCTGGCTGAAGCACTATGTGTGCCTCACCACTGTTCTGTATCTCAGAAAACAGTCTTGCTCTAAGCTGCCGTGATGAATCGTCGTGCTCAACATTGCTGGATAAGTTCATACATCATACATGTGTAATCACCCTCATGCGTAGCCTCGTTCACGTTCACACAAACACGCACCGAAATCCCTCTACTCATATATGTCCTGCATGCACACATGTTCTTCTTAAGAGAGCCGCTAATGAAAAATGCATTGGAGTGACAGTTTCCAATTGGACTTTTCCTCAGATATGTATTCTAAAGGACAAACAAAATGTAATCCGTCTGTTGACATGATTACCCCAGTCCTAATCCGTAGGCTGATGATTTACGATGGTTTCTCTGAGAGAGCAGCACATGCAGACTCATGGTGCATGTTTCTCAATGATTAGAGCCTTAAGATCCCTCCCAGGATGCCAAAGAAGAAGAGTTAACCAGAGCAGGGCAGGTCTCCTCCTGCATGCAAAATGTGGGTCACAAGACAGACCAGGTTTACCCTTGACAGAACCTACCCGCCTCGAGTTCCTAGTTAATTGTTTTGAAAATGAGACTCTGAGTAAGGGTAAGATTAAATCACATTATCTAGTAGATAATGGTGAGGTTTTCTATTCACACACAGAAGAACCTTTTTAAAAAAAAAAAAAAAAAAAAAAGCTCTTAGTTCTTCATAAAGAGCTGGAGTGGTGAATCTGATATCGCACAGGCAGGCCGATATCTTTTCCTAATCTTTATTCAGAGGTCCTGCCTGAAACAGAATATGTAATGGATAAAAATCACTTCCTCAAGTAGATAGGAAGCATCTCACTTGGGCAAGCATCAAGCCAGCCAAAAAATGCTATCATGTATTTTAAAATGATTCCCTTATGTATCCCTCATGTAAATTATTGTAATATCAAAAGTCGATCATTTCAATCATAATATTAATTGCCTACAGAAAGCATTAGCATTCCATAATCTGTAAATGAGCCATCAGATAATGAAGACATGTGTCAGAGGTAAAGAGACCCGGCAGGCTCTGTGAACTGTGGAAATTCTATCCTGTGGCTGCAGAGGTCTGTTAATCGGACGTCAATATAGCACTCTGTTCAAGGGCTGCCTTACCACATATCTTATTCCGGAGGGAGAAAAGTGAACATGAGACTAAGAGAAACCTGGGAATCGGCTGAGAGTTACGCCTCTGTTTTGACTGGATCAGTGGAGAGGTCTCATCTCCAATTAAAAAACAATCATCTACACTATGAAATATAACAAATTTAAGGAGATAAGTCCAGTTACAGCTCTTTTGCTTTTACATTCTGTTATGAATCCACTGTCATTTACATTTTACCTGTTTTTTTTTTTCTTAAGTCTTGTAAACTTAGTTGTGAAAAGATCATAAAGAGTTCAAGCGTCTAGGTCACAAATATACAACTTCTCTATTAAGTATTTGTGATGTTCCATAGATTATTTGGGACCTAATTATAAATCAGTTTGAATTACTGTAGTGTCTGATGCAGCTTGTGTTTTCTACTGGTTGTGAATCATGCACCTGTTTAGATTTGATATCGGACACATTCGGGCTGATATTATAAAGATCATGTAAAGCATGACCATTTGTACTAACAACGGTTTTGATGTGTCGCGGTAGTACTACTAAAATAGGCAGCGATTAAAAGTGTTAGAGCTCCATTTTTATCATGCACATTGCGTACTCTAAGAGCATGGATGAGGTCACTGAACTGACATGAATAAACAGAACGCCTCATAATGTCATTGGTATTATACTAAGGGCAAAAAAGTGTGTTGTTCAGTATTAACCACCTAATACTGATTCTCGAACAATGATTAAATCTCTGTGTACCTCACTCAGAAATTCGTGCTCATTAGTGATTTGATTCAATCATAACTTCATCAGATGCCAGACTGATTTACCACAGTGACCAGATTAAAGATCTTACTCATAACCCCACTGGTTATTACTTTACTTCATCGTATGCATGTTTTATCCTGGCTGACCAAAAGCTTGAGGGCAGCCATGTTGTTGTCCATACTGTTTAAATTTGCTAGAACAAACAGATGTATCATTTTGGAGTCAAAGGCTGGGCGTTAGAAAGATGCTTTTTAGCGCAATTTGAACATGATGGCCTGGTTTCACAGACAGGGCTTAGACCATGCCAGGATTAGGCCTTAGTTAAATTAGGACATTTAAGATGCTTTTATAAACGTGCCTTTACTGGTCAAGTCAAGTCATCTTCATTTATATAGCGCTTTTCACAATACATATTGTTTCAAAGCAGCTTCACAGTGACAATAGGAAAATTATTATCGAGCTAAAGTTGGTTTTTGATTGAATCACTTCCATTGTAAAAATTGTTAATTATTACTGCTTAAATGACACCTTTCCTACTGAAAACCAAATACCTTTAATGCATTTTTGCCGTTCATTTACATGTTTAGTCTATAGGTTTGCGTGTTTAAGTGTGTATGTGCGCAGAAGCTTGGTCTTTTTAAAAAAAAGTGGTATTTGCCAAATTATTTGTCTGGTGCGCATAATACAGAAAAATTAGTTGTGTCCGCGGAATAATTTTGATAGCGTTTTATCTATACATAGGGAAAGGAAAGGGAAGGAGGCCTTCGCAGGGGATAGTTTAGTTGACACTTCTGGGCTGCGTTCTCATCATGTCTAGATGCAGGTTCTTCATCTCATCTGGATACGGCCTGGATCTGGCAGGCTGTGGCAAACTTCGGGATAAACAGAGAGAGACTAATATTAGCGTAGACGCCATTCTTCTTATGATGTAGCGAGTACATCGGGTGTTATGGGAAGTGTTCCCGGTTCCGGCTGACCTAATCTATGCAGCCTAAGAATTTACATGATTTGAATTATAGAAGTAGATAATGGTTTCTGTGTATGCAAGTTTAAACAGATGTGTTTTTTAATCTAGATTTAAACTGACAGAGTGTGTCTGCTTCCCGAACAGCGATAAGAAGTTTAGGTGGTAAACAGGAAAAGGATCTACTGCCTGCAGTTGATTTTGATATTCTAGGTATTATCAACTGTCCAGAATTCTAAGATCGCAATAGACGTGAAGGACTATAATGCATTAAGAGCTCGCTCAGGTACTGGGGAGCTAAACCATTTAGTGCTTTGTTAGTAATTAGTAAGATTTTAAAATCTATACGATGTTTAATAGGGAGCCAATGCAGTGTTGACAGAACCGGGCTAATATGGTCATACTTCCTGGTTCTAGTAAGAACTCTAGCTGCTGCGTTTTGGACCAGCTGTAGTTTGTTTAACAGGTGAGCGGAACAACCACCCAGTAGAGCGTTACAGTAATCTAGCCTTGAGGTCATGAATGCATGAACTAACTGTTCCACATTTGTCATTGAGAGCATATGTCATAGCTTAGATATATTTTTAAGATGGAAGAATGCGGTTTTACAGATGCTAGAAACATGGCTTTTAAATGAAAGATTGGTATCAAAGAGCACACCCAGGTTCCTAACTGACGACAAAGACATAACAGAGCAGCCATCAAGTGTTAGACAGTATTCTAGGTTATTACGTGAAGTTTTTGGTCCGAAAATTAGAATCTCTGTACTGGTGTACATCTTGAGACAAAACAATGGCACTGACATATTTTAAGGTATGTCAGTGTAAGTTGCTTTCAGTTAAAACAGCTCAAACATGCATTTTAGTCTAGGACTAGGCTTAAACCTTGTTTGTGAAACCGGGCAGATTAGTTTTCCAGATTGCTGCTGCACATTGGTGCTCCAGATAGGATACCTGAAGTACGCAAACCACTAACTGTTATTTTACTTTTACTTTAAGTTGGCAAAAAGGTCAAACCCATAATAAAAAGCACTAAGCAGCACAATGAGAAGTTGAACTGTAATTACAGTGTTCGACAAAGGTAGAAATAAATGAGCAAAGCATTACAAAAATCATACAACACAATCTCAGACACTAATATCTGGATGAGATTAGATTTCTCACATATTTTCCTCAGGAGTCAGTTAAAAAATATTTGGTAATTTTCTCTTCACTTCTTAATTACTGCTTAGCTGATTTAAGACAAATATAAGGCGAAACTTGGCAAAGTGTAAACGCATCTGGTTGTTCAGGCTACATAAGGAAACATTACTTCTCCGATATTGGCATACTTAATTTTGGGAGCCCCACAGTCAACATGTAAGGAAGCAGCCATGGATGGAGCAAATACTAAACACTAATTGACTAATTTAAAAATACAAAAAGTAGGCTTCAAATATACTTGTTCAGCATAACCACACGTGAATGATTTGCTTGCAAATAGAGGGTTTTTCGCCATCTGCTTCCTGATGTGCTTCAATGAGATTTACAGATGAAGTTATGAAATATTTTGCTCCGATATTGCAGCTGACTCAGCTAGAGTGCTGTGTAAATGCACACTCTTATATAATGCATTTTTAATTTGTTTGATGCATGATGATTCAGCACTTGAAAAATCATTAGGACCTTTGATTTATGTGTCCCAGATTGTTTTCAGTAAGATAACATAGTTTGCTCCCATCCCATCCCATCCCACCCCAACTTTTGAACAGGTCGATTGCCAATCTGAAGCTGCTCTTGACATTTTGTGTTCTATAGTTTTCTGATTATTTCTTAACTCTTTAAAGAGTTGTCATATGACCTGCTGTCAGATGTCACTACATGTTACAAACAAGACATG
Source organism: Megalobrama amblycephala (assembly GCF_018812025.1). NCBI lineage: Eukaryota > Metazoa > Chordata > Actinopteri > Cypriniformes > Xenocyprididae > Megalobrama > Megalobrama amblycephala. The sequence continues at coordinate 7,615,704 of NC_063050.1, read as the reverse complement.
CTCTGGAATAATGTCAGTCAGTAGTTATGTTTCCATCCAAAGCTGCAAATTTAACTGCGCAGAATTGGAATATCGCATAAAACATTTGTGAATAAAGCACTGTTTCCATCCCATGTGTTCGAGAGAGCAAAATCATAACTTCCTGGGAAACTGTCACAAAATATCTGTAATAAAAGTGGAAGTTGTTGAAATCTGGGAAGATTTAATCACTTTTATGGTTTTTCATAATTAACCAACCCCCCTGCCAAAAAAAAAAAAAAAAAAGAGAGAAAAATTATATTTATGAAAATGTGAAATGAAGGCCTTTGCATTTCAGCTGAATAACTTTAGCCTTTGGTTTTCAGTAAATATAGTGGTCAGCGTAAATGAGTACACCCCCTTTGAAAAGTAACATTTTAAACAATGAACACAAACAATTTCCATAATGTTGACAAGACTAAGTTTAATATAACATCTGTTTAACTTTATAACATTAAAGTCTTCTAGGCATGGAATGAACAAGTTGGCTACATTTTGCAACATCTATTTTTTTCCATTCTTCAAGAATGACCTCTTTTAGAGAGGATGGAGGATGATGCTCAACTTGTCTCTTCAGAATTCCAAGAGGTGTTCGACTGGGTTCAGATCAGGAGCCACTGAATCTTTTCAGCCTGTTCTTCTTCAGAAATCCAACAGTGGCCTTAGATGTGTGTTTAGGATCATTGTCATGTTGGAAAAGTGCACGACGACCAAGGGCATGGAGTGATGATAGCATCTTCTCTTTCAGTATAGAGCAGTACATCTGTGAATTCATGATGCCATCAATGAAATGCAGCTCCCTGACACCAGCAGCAATCATGCAGCCACACATAAGGACACTGCCACCACCATGTTTCATGGCACCTTGCATTTTTCTTTGTATTCCTCACCTTTGCAACGGCATACAGTTTTGAAGCCATCAGTTCCAAAAACATTTATCTTGGTCTCATCACTCCAGAGTATAGAGTCCCAGTAGTCTTCATCTTTGTCAGCATGGGCCCTGGCAAACTCTAGGTGGGCTTTTTTGTGCCTGGGCTTTAGGAGAGGCTTCTTTCGTGGACAGCACCCATGCATGCCATTCCTCTGCAGTGTACGCCATATTGTGTCACGGGAAATAATCACCTCAGTTTGGCTTTCTAGTTCTTTAGATAACTGCAGTGAACTTGAATGCCGATTTTCTTCACCCCTCCTCATCAGAAGACGCTCCTGTCGAGGTGTTATCTTCCGTGTACGACCTGGACGTCTCTGTGAGATGGTTGCAGTTCCATCTTATTCAAATTTTTGTACCACTTCTGCTACAGTATTCAGACTGATAAGTAAGGCTGTGCTGATCTTCTTGTAGCTTCACCGTTCTGGTGTATAGAAATTATTTTCTTTCTCAGGTCTTGTGACATTTCTCTTCCATGTGGTTCAGTTGCTGACAGCATGAAATGGGAAGGGGTTTTAACACCCTTTTATAGTCAACTGTCTGTTGGACACAATGTGTAATTAATAATTAGACTCACCTTTGGTTGAATTCGTGTTAAATTAGACATTTGCAGTCTAAAATTTAGGTTTGCTCCAGAGACTTTCAGAGGGGTGTACTCATTTTTTGCATCACCCTAATTTGAGTAAAACTGAACATTTTGTTCTCTAATGTTTGTTATATTATTAACTTTGCTTTCATGTTATAAGTTAAACAGATGTTATATAAAACTTAGTTTTGTCAACATTTTGGAAATTGTTTTTGTGTTCAATGAGATATTGTTTAAAATGTTACTTTTCAAAGGGGGTGTACTCATTTACACTGAGCACTGTAGATTCAGTATTTTTTTTCTGTCTTTGTTTTATTTTAAGAGTAGATGCATGTCTGAGAGGTCAGTCAGATGTTAAATGGTAGGATTCTGTGACACCCCCTTGCTTCTCAAAGACTTACAGGGGCACTGACAAGTGAACGAACAGCGATTAATCTCAATATAAATCCTGGATTAGTTTACCCATCCAGCACTTTCGTGTCTGTGGCACAAAACTTTTATTTTTGACTAGCCTTAATACAGGAACCAAAATCACATTTCAGACCTAGATATAAAAAAATGCTAGATCTAAATTTTTAATGGTCATAGGACAAATGCTCATTCTACATGAGTGGGAGCTCAATTACAAGGCAATGGTTTTTTAGAGGGGCTGTGAAGTCACTGGACTCAGTATTTCTACAGGGAAACCAGAGATGAGGGAATCACCCCCACCAGCTGCGTGCATTATAAAAATATTTATTCTCATTTCTGTGTAGCTCCATGTGATCCAGCATGTATTTTCAGCCCTGTTACCCAATCTCTGCCATGCATAGAAGAACTGTAACCCTCTGCTATTTTCTCTCTCGGCTGAGCGTCAAACAGCATAGCCAACCATAGCGCTGAACTGCATTCTCTCAAACAGTCATTTCCCCTCTGCTTGTGGAAGGGACTAGTTCCCTAATTTATTTTAAACTGAACATGTGCCTTTTGCATGTGTAAATAGTTTCTGTTTGTTTGATTGTTAGAGTGTATGAACTTCTGTCTTATCTGCCACATTCATACATAAACATGCATTGATTACTCACGACTGGGTGGTGGCTTTCAAATGAGTGCAATAAATGTTCATAATAAGAAGCTCCTGTGGGGTCCATCTGACCCTTGTATCATTATGATTGTAACCTGAAGAATGTTGTAACAGCTGTTAATGACCTTTAAATCTCCCATGACCTCCAGTTTCAGTCCACATTCTTGTTTGTAATCTTTAAATTGCTGTTCACTCTAGGATGTGTATTTATAGATACATGCCATTAGCAACCAAATCACATCAGAGACCCTGATCAGTGAACAAGGTTTTAAAGCTGCGCAATTAATGTGTCCTTGAATGACCTTCAAAACTCTTATCGAACTCACATATACAGTTCCCCGTAAAAAAATATTTATATACTTGAGTCACAATTAAAATGTAGGAATGTTTTCACAATTAAAATGTACACACATTTAGGCACTTTTTGGTTGTCAAACATTAGAGGAACATATAGTTAATGTGATGAGCTACACCCTGTGTGAACTTGAGGGGAACTGAAATCATACATTCACAAAAAAAAAAAAAAAAAAAAAAACAGTGGGACCAGTTGGTTAGAAAATAATTGCAGAAATGACTTTTTTGATATGAAATCATCTATGCAATGAAATTCATACATTTATGTGTGACTTCAGTTTCTAAATACTTTGTGAGGCCTTGGTATCTTGCTTTTCCTTTTTTAGTAAGCTCTCTCAGGTATGATATTACAGAAACATTTCCTCTTGAAAATGTATAGTTTCTCTTTTATCAGATATCCAGGAATTTTACGAAGTGACCTTATTGGATAATCAGAGATGTGGGGAATCAGTGAAAGTGCCCGATGCAATGCCCCCAGTGAACTTGTGGGATTTCTCCAGCATTCAAAGCACAACGGTGACTTCCGACACCCTGCCCAGCCTTAGCACCAGCATAGAGGTAAGAGTGCTCCAATTTTTAATTTTCTGAGTTAGATTACCGAATAGAGTTTAGAAATATCTGAAATGTCTGGTCTGATTTGTTTTAGGTCAATTTGATGCTGTTTAAAACATTTTATTTCATTACTGCTAAGCATCTAAACATCTCGCAATTTAAAAACATTGATGTTGTCAAAGAAAATGGCATACTGTTTGTTTCTTATTAAACAAGTTATGCCATAATATGGTCCTTTTAATTAGACAGCATTCAGATTTCAAAGCACCAACCAAACATGATATTGATTGTTTGACATGTTTATTTGAAATAGATCATGGCAGTCTTAAATATTAAATGAAAAGACTTTTTTTTTTTTTTTTTTTTTTAAGCAGTGCTGTGATTGGGGCCATTTTGCGCTTAAACCCAATTTTTTAACTGTTCTGAGGTGCGTTTCCCAAAAGCAACTATGGGAAACGCATCAACGGAACTTGCGTCCATAGTTTGCTAAAGATGCTTTTGGGAAACGCACACCTGAACAGGACAGGAAATGTCTCTCCTACACAAAGCACATGTGCTTTTTCTGTTACACTATGTAATCATTGGTCAGGTATTCTGAGAATCGGACATCCTGCTTTGCATGTTATCACAATTGTCAATGTTGGTGGAATTTGCTATAATCCATCTTAAAGAGTCTATTGGAAATCGTTTGCAGAATGACTCCTCACACTCACAGAAACTGTTGGAAAAGACACTCTATCCTCCTGGATTCAGGGGAAGTATTTCGGTCTCAGTAGCTGTGCGTGATTCTGCTGAAAACAAATATGACAGAGGAGTCTTTACGCTCCATGGCTCTAACTGCAGTCTCTGTGCATGCTGTTTGTGAGCTTGAATACTTTAGTAGCAGATGTTCTCTTTCCCTGAACAGAGGAACAGAAAGTTCAATCACTAAATGACCTCTTAAAAGCACAATAAGATAGATTAGTTATCACAGATCTGTTTCATTAGCTCATTTTAATAAGTAAATTGAACAAGCAGTAAAAAAAATGTAGTAGATATGCAGATACCTTCAGACTTTTTCTGCTTGATGTTTGCTGAAATGAATACAGCATTGATTATTTCTCACCACTCTTTTGAAAAACGTGAAAAAAATGGACGTGGTAAGCTGTGGAGAGGAAAAGAGAACACAACAATTGTCCCTTCCAGTCAGTTTTATTTCTCTTTCAGTTAAAAATATCAAAGGTTCACAATGCATACTACATGCAAAAAAATTAACAAAGATATTATACATGGTTTTGTACGCTTCATTACACAACATTACACGGTTTGTAAGCTACATTACACATCATTACACACCAGTAATTTTATATCTATAATTTAATGGTAAATAGCATGGTAAATATCACTTGTGAACAGTATTTTTTTTTATTGTGCATCATTTATAATCAAGCTGCAATTTTGTCAAATTATACATATAGTGTGAAAATATAAAGTGTATAGTTTGAGAATATCAAGTGTATAAAGCTAGTTTCATGGATTTCATGCTATCCATGAAACTAGCTTCAAAACAAAGGATTCAGACACTTTATTTCAAAATGTTTCAAGTGTCATTCGACCACAGAATATGAAACACTGTAATGAAAGAATTCTCCTCTAATGTATGTCCATTGTTGTGCATTGATATTAGACAAATTAAAATATTGAGTGTGTGAAATCCACTGTGCTGAAAGTGTCCATAGTTAAAAAAAAAAAACACTCCTATATACCCCTATTTTTAGTTTACTTGTTGTGCAGATAAGCTTTGGAAGTCTAAGGTAACTCCAGAAGTTATCCACCTTTTTCCTACAACCTGTGACGCTTTGCTTGAATTATGGGAGTAATTTCCGGTAAACTGTAAACAATCAGCGAAAGGTTCGCTCTGGGAATGCAATAATAAGCATTTCCAAAAACTGTGTATAATGAGATGACATTATTCTGCTTGTCCTTCAACCGTCGAGCATTAAAGGGTTAGTTCACCCAAAAATGAAAGATATTTTTAAGATATTTTTCATAAAATCCGATGGCTCAGTGAGGCCTGCATTGCCAGCAAGACAATTAACACTTTCAATGCCCAGAAAGCTACTAAAGACATATCTAAAACAGTTTATGTGACTACAGTGGTTCAACCTTAATGTTATGAAGCGACGAGAATACTTGTGCCAAAACAACAAGTAACAACTGTATTCAACAATATCTAGCGATGGGCGATTTCAAAACACTGCTGCATGAAGCTTTACAAATCTTTTGTTTCGAATCAGTGGTTCGGAGTACGTATCAAATGGGTATCTGAACTGCCTGAAGTCACGTGATTTCAGTAAACGAGGCTTCGTTACTTCATAAGTGTTTTGAAATTTCAGTGGTTCACCACTGGAGGGCGTGACTTTGGCAGTTTGATTCATGCTCCAAATACAGTGGAATACAAAGGGAAAACAAAAAGAAAATAATCAGGAGGAAAAGAATTCAGCGACTGAAAAGCGCTCTTGCCATATATATTCTTGTTATACCATGTCACATTATTACCAAGTGTTAGATTACTCTCCTGACGTCTAAAAAAATAGAACATGAAGGAAATTTTACATCTTCAGTCAAACTGTCGGATAAGGATTATTTGTAGCACAGCCTTATTATTTGAAATGATTTGTTTGTCTTTTCAGTGGAACTTCCCCAAACTGGAAGTGCCTCCCATAATTAAAACGCAGTAGGCACATTAGAAAAAAGGTGGATACAATTTGTTTTACTAAAGTTTACTAAACATGTTTTGCCCCACTGTAACATCTGACATAATTATGAACAAACTAAATGGTTCATAAATAAATAAACATGCTTTGTGCCCAACTTCTCAGATTTCTAGAAAATTAGATGAATTGATCGCTTATAGTAACGATAGTCTTGTTCCAGATAAACAGATTATGATCCACAAATAAATTAAAAGGGACAGTTATAGACTTCTAATTCATGACCGGTGTTTTGTTTTTCTCTCTTCTGTGCCTCCGCGTTTGTCACTGCGTCATTGCATTCGGGTCAAAGGTTGCTCTTCCTCCCAAACTGACTGATGTGTACAGTCGTCTGCCAGAAGCTAGTTATTTGAATTTATAAAGATATAAATTCAATACATTTATAAGTTTACAAAGTTATAAATCCATTATAAACCTTGGAGGACTAAGGATATTTTTTTTTTTAAATATCTCCATTTTTGTTTGTCTGAAAGAAGATAGTCATAGACACCTATGACTTGAGGGTGAGTAAATCATGGTATAATTAAAATTTTTGGGTGAACTAACCCTTTAAAGAGATTTAACAAAAAATAATTATATACACAAATAAATAGAATGAGATCCACAAATATATGTCAGGAGTTTCCCAAAAATGAATTAAATTCACAAATAAATAAAATGAGATTTGCTAATAAAAAATATGTTCACAAATGTTTTTATGTCACAAGCACAATTCTGCCTGGCATTCATTTATGAATCACCACCTGTACATTTGTGAATCGATTTCTGCGGATTTGTGGATCTCTGCACACATTTTTTGGATCTCTTCCTGAACATTTCTGAATCACCTCAAGCATTTGTGGATTTTGAAACAGTTCTAGCATCAAGACTGCAGACAAATCCACAAATAGGTCGACTCCACCCACTGACTACTCTAGCCAATCAGATAACGGCCACATTGCTCTGACCAATTGTGGCACGCTCTTGCTACAACCACAATCGTGTGCAGTCTCATCCTGCATTGGCTTAGATAGGAAGTATAGGGTTCTTAAACATTCGTACAGTGAAAAGATGTTTAAAATTTTGATTTCATTACACCATTAGACTGTGTGTCAAGCCAAGCCAAACTACTATATTTTATGCGCCATTTGAAAATGCCAGAGAAACAGAGAAACAGTGTTCTCTTTTATGCGGACAACGGTATGGATACAGACGCGTTATGGAAGTGCCACATTAATCAAGATGGAACAGAAAGCGTCAATAAGATATTAACTTAACTAACTGAATTCAGCCTTGTTCTCATGCAAGTTCATGAATTAGATGAAACTCTCGTCACACAACAGCCAACAGTCAAACATTTTAATGACGGATATGAGCAGTAAACCAGCTATTAAGTCTATAAGTAATATTTTAAACATTAATTAAACATTTTAATGTTACCACTGTTTGTAGAGAAGATGTGGCAGGCTACCTGAATTCTTTTTAAACATGTGACAAGTTGTTGAATTCCAAATAGCATGTGCATTTCATTTAAAAGTAAAATGTCCAGCAGTGAAACACTTGATCACACAAATAATACTTCAAATGAATCAGACAGATAGACATTACTGATTGTAAAAGTTATTTACAGCATCCAAAATAAATACAAAAATGTATTTTTCACTTTTCAGCATTGCAACATTTTGCATTTTTGCATTATCCACTCATAAAAACCATAGTACACGCCGCAGTGCTGCTAAGGCTAGTACTTTTACATCACTGATAGTCGTTCGGGCTTATATTTGGTATTATACATGGTATTATGCAAGTGTGGAATACTGTACTTATGGAGTAGAATGGGTTACTGCTGGTAATGTGTCGCACCGCGCCGCTTGTAGACAGTATCATCAGCTGCATTTACATGGACCGTAATAATGTGATCTGTTTGTTTATATTGATTATAATGCCTTCAATTTGCTGCATCGCGCCGTGCCGTGCACGTCAGATAGAGAAGGTGTAATAGTATGGGATCTGTGAATAATCAGAATTCATGGATAGTCCTTTATCCTGATGGCAATATAAAGAAACATTATACTCTATAAATCTTTTTTTGAAAATGGGGTGTTTTAATCACTCAAACAACACTTCAGCTCAATTCGATCAAAGCGCCTATAGAGTAGTATAGAGCTCCTTTCAGAGGTGCAAAACTGTTCCTGCACCGATTGTAAAGCAAAACGTGATTGGTAGTAGTGAGAACGTGCTGCGATTGGTCAGCGCAGTGTGGCCGTTATCTGATTAGCTTAGTCAGTTGTTGGAGTCGGCCCATTTATGGATTTGTCTGCAGTCTTGACGCTATGACTGTTTCAAAATCCACAAATGCGCAGGAACATAAAAACATATTTGTGAATGTTTTTTTTTTTTTTTTATTATTAACAAATCTCATTTTATTTTTTTGTGAATTTAATTTCATTTCTGTGAAAATATTTTTTGTGGATCTCATTCTATTTATTTACGCATATGATTATTTTTTGGGAATCTCTTTATATTTATTTGTGGGTCATAATCTATTTATTTATAATAATGGAACAAAATACCCCCATAGTTAGTGACTTGTCAGACCACATTCTTAGTGTTAGCATGAAAACATTCAAAGTTTAAACAGCAGTTGGACATGTGTAAACAGTGTTGATGTAGTATGCATGTTTGTAGCTGGACCAGTCTGTTTTGGAAGACAGTTGTCACAACACCACCACCTGCCTGCAGTGTGTAGACGTGTACAACATGAAGAGCCACTTTTGAGTATATTTATAAAAGAACAAATGATTATGTCTGTTTTTAATAAAGCAGCATTGAATCCAGACATTAAATTAGTTGGGAAAAGGAATCTCAGTAACAAGATTTTCAGACTGACCAGTGTCTCAAGACGAAATAGTGTTTATATTTCTATAGGTCAGGTAGTCAATAAGCTGATCTGATTCTCTAAACTGGTTCACCTACTGTAATATATTACTACTGAAAACCTGGAAATCTGAGCCTGAGCTGCCAGCCCCTGAAAATTTTAGGCTGCTTGGGATGAACAGTTATACCATTAATGCAATAATCACTTATTCAGAATAATTCTTCTCATTTGTCTTCAACAACTTACAGTGCTTACTAATATTTTGTTTTATACAAACAAAATATTAATTGTTGCTCATTTTCAAGCTTTTAAACTTCATACTAGTGGAATGTAGGTCATTTTAAATAAACGTATCTTACTTGCACCTCTGCTGTGTATTTCAATGTCCTTTCTCTTTTCCCTCTTGTTTCTTTCTGTTAATAAAATGGCCACTCTCAGGACTCTCCCCTCCTAAATGAAATTCTTCATGTGCTTGCTAAAGCGAAATCCTCCCACAGTGAGCTGGACCAAGTGAGTATCATACCGGCACGGGTCTGGTGGGTTGGGCATCCCCCATGGCCGCATGTCTGGGCCGTTCATTTCCTCTTACCCTGTTCCCCAAGTCTCGTCGATGGGGTTTGCTCCAAGAACAGAGGGACTCATGTGTCATTGCGCTCTATTCATTTAGACTCGCCTCATGGGTCTGCTCAGGTCACAGCATTATCGTTGGGATACCAAGTTTTGGTGGCCAAGCTGCGGGTGGCATTTTCACAATGCTGAAACTTTATTCAAAATGTGTTGGCAGCATTAAATTCAAAACATCCAAATTGTGACACCATTTATGTCTGAATGTGATCAGCCCAATATAGCTGATAATGATTTGTGGAATTGGATTTTTAATTCAATTCAGTTGTCAAAATACATGATTATTAAATTGTGATGATTAATATAATAATTTCATAAAATAAGTCTGTTTAAGCTTGTGAAAATGTCAATTTGGTGTTGTAAGTTTAAAAATACCCTTTTACCAATGTGTATTTAAATAATCCAAGGTCTGTATTATTAATGTTTTTTATATATCAGCAAAATGTGTATTTTATGTTGTTGACGTTTCGCCTTATGCCTTAGTGTAGAATATGATTGTACCTGATGCCTATTATCAAAAAAATTCACTATGGACCCACTACTTTGATGACAAATTTCTATTGCAATATTTAACATTGCAAATGTAGCAAAGTTTTTATTTTTTTCATTCTTTTTAAATGTACATTTATAACACTACTTTGTGTTATATTCCACAATACATGCAAGGGGATTTCTAATACAGCTGTAGAGCTAGTTATGAAATCTTTTTTTCTACTGGTCCGTTCAGGAAAGTGGTTAAAATTTTTACTTGCCCTGCCAAAATTTTCACTGGCCTCACCACTAAAAAAGTAATTTCAAAAAAGGCCTAGTTTTCTGTGTTTTTGACCCATAACCTTAATAAATAAGGTGACAAAAACTACTAGCCTAACTCATATATATTTCAAATATTGTTAAGTTCAAGTAAACATTCAGTAATACATTAAGAACAAATAATAAAATTACGAGCAAATAAATAGAAAATAATGAAAATATAAATTAAATTAACAATGCTTTTCAGGTTTTCCAGGTTGATCTAACAGTAGTTTTCAGGTACAGAAATTGAATAAAGTAATCAGATTACACTGCATGGTCTTCACTGTATAAATAAAATATAGATTAATGTATTCAGACAAGAGTGAACAGATTTTTTTTCTTCCCTCTTTTCTTGGTCTTATTTGATTAACATTAAAAACACAGGCAGCAGCAGTAATATTAGGCTGCTGTCATTTTAAGACCTAATGTATGGATCCAATATACTGTTTTTCCATTCCACTGCACTATCCATTGTTTTTCAGTGTAAAAAAAAATTCAACTTGTAAAATAAAAAAAAAAAGGCTTGCACTTTTTCGTTCTGGCCTTTTTGCACTTTTAATATCATAAACACGTTCAGCCCTTACACATGCATTTTTTTTTCTCAACTGTTTACATTCACTTAAGACATAACAGACTACGTTTAGGAGAATACATGCCAATATGGGCATTTTGACAATTTTGTGTGCATGTGAAAGAAGACTCTATTAAATATTTGCATGCTGTCTGAGGCGCAGCTTTCTGGGCACACACTTCGGATGTGTGTTGTGCACATAAAACTCAAACAGCAAGTACTGTATTGACTTCTCTTTCGTGTGTTCTTGCACTTGAATATTTAAATTGGCCAAAGATAAACATATGCAAATGTTCCGTCTACTGTCCCAAGCGTCGTTTACACTGACCCCGGGCCATTGGGCAGTCCTTATTGTTGAGCCCTGAAAGTAACATAATACTTTTAAGTTTACAACAAAATATCTGAGTTTCTTTTCCAAACAAGTAAAGCAAGTTACTTTGTTTTCCCATTTATTGACTGACACCTCTCCTTTCGCCACTTTGAGAGAAATCGTGATTAAGTGGAGAGGCATTGTGTGTGCCGTGTAACCATTTGCAATTATCATCTCACTTGTAAAAAGATTCAACAGATTCAGTATTCTTAAAAATGAATAAAAACAGCGAAATGCAAACTTGGAATATTTTGCAAACTTGCAATAATTAAATGTTAAAGGGGACCTATTATGCAAAATTCACTTTTATAAAGTGTTTGAAAACAGATGTGTGTCCATAGTGTGTGTAAACAGCCAGCCTATAATGGTAAAAATCGACCCACTCCTTTTTATTTATTTCTTTTTTTTTTATAAGCACCATAAATCAGGGGTCGGCAACCTTTTTGTCATGAAGTGCCATTCAATCACTGTGCCACAACCCACATTTCCTCCAATCCCTCTTTAGTATAAATACACAAACTTATTTTAAATATTCATAATGGCTAACATAGAAATATTACAGAACCTTAAATATTTCTGAAGCAATTTTTTCATAAAATTTTGTCTATTTACAATGGGCCTATTTACACGTGGTCATTCATGTGTTTTTACTGATCGGATAGCTATTCGTTTTATTACAATCTGTTCTTTTGATTGAACTGTTCCTCAATCTTCAATTCCCACTCTATATGCAAATTCAATGGAGTTCACGTCAATGAAAGCAAGATATGAGCTTCATTTTATTTATCAGCTAATTTCAAGATCGAAGACTGAAATTGAAGAGAGAGCAGCATCAGCACTGGTAAGATAATTTAGTGTCACTGCTTTACTGAAGATGACTGTGTGTTGAGCTTCAGGATGTGATGCTGAATTTTCAGTTTCATTTTGCAGCAGTTTCCTCATCGGCTTGCTGAAGAGATGCTCAGCTACTCCTCTGTGGCGGCCCATTTCTGCGGCGATGCTTGCTGCAGTAGTGCTGTCATATCAGGGTACTGGGAGCAATTATAACACGTAAAATTACAGCATAAAATTTACATATGTGGCTTCAACAACCAGATGCATTTTGTCCAGTTTCATCTGGAATGCGAAAAATGCCCTCCCCGCACGATTGGATAAGCTATCCGATCAGAGAAAACGCATGAAGTGACCCACACAAGAACATAGAGTCCACATATGTTAGACATTTTGATGTGTGTGGAATGTTTAATAAGGACTTTATATACTTGGTTGAAATTTATAGCATTAACTATGTACAGCAGAACAAGCTGTAAGCTGTCAGTAATGTGTGTATGTGATGCGCAGTGGTAGCGCTAATGGTTTGTCAGAGCTGCGTGCTTTCATTGCCTTGTGCAGTCTAATTTTCACACTTTAATAGTATATATAACTTGATAAAACAAATTGTGTTACTATGAAGTATACTACTGTATGCAGGTGGGAGATACTTTATCAGAATGAAATACATACACCTCTCTCGCTTTTGCTCACGTGCCAGCAATTACCTCTCGGCGCACCATTGCCGACCTCTGCCATAAATCATAAACAGTCTCTCCAAACGAGCAGTTCCAGATTTCCTCCTAATCTTATGTAAGCGTAGGGGGAAGCCCTGGCCATGTCTGCTGATGGAATATGCCCTATTAGCTTAGCTCCTTCCCTTGAGTGAGCTGTACACAGTTCGCCATGTTTATCTCCTCGCCAGAGCATTTAACAGCAGCATTCAAGTAAGAAATGTATTCTTATTAAAGCTACCAGTTAAGTGCAATAAGATGTGTAAGAGAAATCAGTTTAATACTCAGGACACACCATCTGACAGCCAGCTTTCTGTGCGTGTGTGCATACTGTACAGGCGTGAATTTGCATTTCCTTCAGCCTGAGACTTATTCATTTCACTTTTGGTGTGAAAAGGTCTTTTCATTTGCCAGAAATAGAACTTTTTTTTTTTGTTATTAAAAAACAAACAAACAAGCAAGCCTTGCGCAAGTAAGAAAAGTAACACAAAAGTGTTACACATTGCTTTCCATAAAAAGTAACACAATTAGTTATTTTTAACAAAGAATGCTATATTGTAAAGCATTACGTTTAAAAGGAACTTTCTCCAGCACTGGTTGTGGGTAGATCCTCTGATATAAAAGACCCTTTCCACCGACAGGGTGCTGGTGCTTAATCTGGAGCTGCTCCACACATTTCCACCACAGAAATAGTGTTTGCGGCTCCGTACTGGGCCCCGACAGCCTACTGGTCTCGAACCAGAAACCTCTAAAGTTCAGAAGATAGAGTGGCGAAATAATGTCAGTTTAAAGTTTTTAAAAATACAGGTCAGTGTGGTAAAAATAAGATAAAACTTAAATGCACAAAAACAAACAAAAAACCAAACAAAAAAACAAATCCCTCCCATTACAATGTTCAAAGCTAAGTGCCCTGTTTGGCATCCCATTCTTATGTTCAGTATGGCACGTTCTTGTAATATTAACAAATATAATGTGTGAACTTATTTCTATGAATTTTAGTATCACAGTATACATTTAAAGCTGCAGTAGGTAACTTTTGTAAAAATGTATTTTTTACATATTTGTTAAACCTGTGAAGCTCCTCTGGCTCCTCCCAGTGGTCCTATTGCCATTTGCAGAAATACACCGCTCCCGGTAAGAAACAACCAATCAGAGCCAGGAGGAGTGTCTTAGCAGTGTCAATCAAGCTCGCGTGCGCGCTGATCACACACCCCTCTCATGCACAGCGCCAGCGCATACAGGCGTTCAAATTCAAGATTACCGGTGTGCCGCAGCTTTGCAGCTTTGCAGCTTTGGCGGACAAACAATCCAAACTGCCAATTCCTCGAGTGGCACCTGCTCATAAAATAAAGACGGGTAAATGGAAAAAGACAGATGACGATGATAAAAAAGCCAAAAAGAAAGAAATAGATAGAACCCGAAATAAAACGAGGGTAACATTAAATATTGGAGTGGCTTTTCCGAGGTGGAGGGAGCTACGTGTCCTGAAAGGATTAAAAACCGATGCAGAGTTAGCCACATTTCTGCTTGGCAAGTAAGTATCCCTGCTTGATTTGTTTCATTTTTTAAGAACTACACAACTAAGATAATTTCAAAACAGGCCTGCCCGTCCCCTGCCTGATGCTCCGCGCACACCATGGCTTCCTCTTCTCCCCGCCCGTTGACTCCTCGAAGTCGCTGTGGGTGTGAATTCCTCGTCGGAGCCCATTGACTCGGTGTCAAAACTGTAGCCGCATAACATACAGATAAAATGTCACGCACTGCAAAGCAACTATTGAAACCTACTAATTCACTGGCTTGTCATGTTGCTGAAATAATGTACTAGCAAACCTTATTTAGCATTACATATCGATATCTAATAATTACTTGCATACTGTAACGTTAGTTACCGTTATATTATCTTACTAGCTATTTATTACTTATAGAAATAGCGCAACGTCATATAGTTACATTACATGTATTGCAAAATACGTAATGTTTTGAGGACCAAGTTTGTAGTCAAAGTATGGGCAGGCCATAGTCAATGTAAATCATATTGTTGATGTTTCGTCCGTACCAGTGAATGTGCCATAACTGTTTATCCGCCGTCATCGGTGGCCCTGCTTGCTTACTAGCCTGCGCGTTCACGGCAGGCTCCGTTGTGATGGGGGAGGAGCTGTGGAGGGAGGGCTGTAGCACAGCATAGAGCAAGGGGGAGTGACCTGTGAGTTGTGCTTGTTCAAATTTTCAGGCTAATTCAACGTTTTCTAAAAACTCCCTATTGCAGCTTTAACTTACCATTGTATAAAAAGCAGCTTATAATGGCACAGAGACACCTGAATTAATATCATAGAATGTTAAGATATCTTTAAAAAATGTTTGCGAAACATGTGTCAGAGGAATCATCAGCTGTTTTCTAAGTGCTTTGGATTTCCCCCAGCCGAGTTCTGATTTCATGAGCACCACCACTAGCGCTATTTCTTTTGGAAACTGGGTAAGAGATGCTTATTACCCAGTGTTCTTTTTGTTTTCTTTGGTCCAAAAACCTTTATGCAACCGTGGCATGCACTAGCACAGAGGCTGCTTCTGAAAGGAAGGGCTAATCACTGTGCACATCAAATATTTATTCTTGCACTGCATTTCAGGGCAATCTACAGTATGAGCTATATAAAGGC